>NW_015114527.1:93505-126549 GCF_001443285.1 Poecilia latipinna
AATAAACAATTCTCAGAAGAAATTTGACTCACTTTCTGTATTTGTTGCCATTTTCTAATGACACAAAGGGAAACTGGACCCAGACAAATGATGAAGAAGGAAAAAACAATTAGGCAAAGATGGAATCTGACCCAACCTGAAACAGGAACAAAAAAAAGTCCAAATTAGTTAACAGTAAACATTCAGGTCCACAAGTGGTTCTGAAACGTTCTGGTTCCCACAGACTCACCGTTCCTGCTGGTTTCCTCCTGTGGCGTCAGAGTGATGAGGTTTCTGTGAGAAACCGTTTCTGTTGTCAATGAAACAAAGTTTGGATCTGAAACAGCAACAATAACAGGACTGATGAGAAAAAGTCCAACAGATTCGGATCAGAACCTGCAGTTTGGACCCGTTCCTCACCAACAACAAGCAGAAGTTCTGCTTCTATCCCGAGGCGTGGGATGAAGCATCGGAACCTGCCCTGGTCCTGCAGGCTGACGTTCCTGATGGTCAGAGAGACGTCTCCTCGCCTCAGGCCGTCCTGGGACAGAGACGTCCTCTGGATGTACGTGTCCATCATCATGTCTCGGTCCGTCTTCCTGAAGCGGTACACGAACACGTACTCCACACGCTTCTGAGGGCCGGTCGGCCTCAGGTCCGGTCGGGACCACTCCACCGTCTTCCCCACGGCGTCCCACTCAGGATCCACCCGACACGGGAGGATGACGTCATCTCCAGGAGCAGCTACGATTGGCTGAGAGGAACCAATCAGATGGAGGCCACCTGGAGTCGCAGGGAAGATTTTATTAGGTTTCATAAATATGATCATGAAACTAAAGTAAAACCCTGAAACTTCTCAGTGTTTTGGGTGACAAACTTCCCCAAGAGGGGAAAACCCCACAGACAGAAACGCAATCCATCTGTGGAGGGTTGGGTTTCCACCAGGTTTCCTCCGGGAAGTTTGTATCATAAGCAGCTGTTTGGGAAATCTGCCAGAATGTCACATTTATCATTTTACTCAAACAAAAGCAAACAAGCGGAAAAAAAAATAATTACTGTGATCGCCATCGGGGATGTCAGGAATCGTTAAGCTCTATTTGCTCTCACCTGAATCAACAACTGGTGATTTAAACTATTTTATCATTTAAATCATTAAATTAATTCTGTTCTCCATTTGCTTCTCCATAATTTGGAGCAAAAATCCAAAGTTTTCTATTCATCTAGCTCTTATCATTTAAGAAGATGATTGGTTTTTGAAATTTACATTTTTGTAAAATCTGGATTTTTTTCACAATCAGCTGAGGAACTAATCAGCTGGAGATGCAGGTGATATTCACTAAACCGCACAGCATTCTGGGGGATGTAGGCAGAGGAAAGACATTAGCTGTGTCCGAATTCAGGGTCTGCATCCTTCGAAGGACTGGTCTACGTAGGACGGGTCCTTCGAAGGCCGGGAATAAACTAAGACCGGAAGAAAAATATCTGTGGATGGACAGGTCTAGCCTTCACCAACTGTCCCCGCCCCCACCTCAGCGTAACTCATGTTGCCAAGCAACCGTGACAGCGCGAAGCAGAGAGGAGAGAAAAACTACGGAGCCGAAGTTTGTTTTTCAGTCATGTATTACTGATTTCTATATTATACTTCACTTTTTATAGTAAAGGATGTTCCATAGTAAAAAGGAAATCTCTTAGTTTGATTATAAAATGTTCAAATGTGTACTGCACTTTTCTACAAGGAACACAAATTATTCATTTACAAATATAAAACTCTCCACATCGCAGATAGGACATTACGGTTAAATAAAGCTATTATGTTTGAAGGCTTAACTTTAATTAAATCAAACAAACCGATGTACTCTGCTTTGAAATACTTTATAAACCAAACATTTTTCAACCAGACCTGTCTGAATAATATCGGTGTTTAACTCACTCATTGGGGAAAGCTAGCGGGAGTTTTTATAACAATTTGCCAGGAGTTAGGCGATTTCTCTCGGTATACCGAACCTGGAGCGCCCGGCCAGCTGACAGCTGGAGGGGAGCTGGCTGTTAAAGCAGCGGTAGCAGACAGGTCCGAAAATGTCAGAGCAATATTGCAATTAGGTGATGTATTGATGAACCGAGCATATATTTGAGATTTACACACTTACATTCTCGCCTAAAAACGTTGAACCAAATCACGTTGTGTCATTTAAAGTGTTATATAGCTAAATAATTTGTCGCTATTCACCGCCATTATCGCTCTGCCTGAACGCCCAGTTGGAACCCGCAATGAATTATGGGATATCGTGGGCCGTGAAGGATACACCGGACCCATCCTTCAAATCTGGGGAAAAGAAGGACGCATTTGAAGGATGCATTTGAGGCGACAGGCCTTGTCGCCACGCTATGACGTAATCGGCCTACAAATCCGTCCTTCGAAGGATGCAGACGCTGAATTCGGACACACCCAACATTCTCACTATTTGGTTACCTAACAACCCACTCGCTCTTTGGTTACCTAGCAACCAAACTCTGAACCAACTTAGTATATATTTTTTTTTACATTTATTTCAAACAGGTTTTTAATCGAGAAAACATGTGCATACTTAACCAAGAACAAAGTAATTATATTATCACTGCTTTTCTGTTTGAAAAGGAGCAGGAAGAAGTGAACACTTATACCCATAACCCTTTTCTCAATTTAATGAAATATACAGTATCACTTACTGACCGGGTAGTTATCAGAAATTTGTAATTAAAACCATGTTGTAATGTTCATGTGCCTGTTAAATATACTGTGCTAAAGATCCAACAAATAAATTATATTATAAACAAAATAATTGCAAACTGACTCTAATAAAGCAAGAAAATCTATGAATAATAATAATAATAGTAATGATAACGGTAAAGATCAGGTAGTGTTTGGTGGACAGCTCTCTCTTCACTCGAGTGTCCAAGACATTCAGCCGCAGATCAGATTGTCCAGGTGCCAAGAGGACATGTAGACACCCTGATGCCTGAACATGGCATTCGTTATATGAGCATTTCATGATGCAAACAGAGGTTCATTGCTTCCAAAGAATGAGGATGAATCTCCCATCCAGTTAATCAATTAGTCACTACAGTTAAATTCCTCCTCAGTGAATCCATGGAGACCACAGTCTGGTCCAAACGGCTGAATAACTTCTCCATGACTCGGTCCAACGGCCCTGAATGTGATAATAGATCTTGTGTTGCTAGAACGGTCAGGTTTTCATGTTAAAATATGAATATTTTTTTCTTTTACTTTCTGTAAATAACACATTATCCTATCAGCTCCACTTAGGGAGGCTCAGAAGATGATTTTAGGAGGATTTGTTTGCTTCTGGATTCCTGATTCAGTCTTTAATATGCTGAGATCAGATTGATCAGCAGCAAATTTGTCATCAGCTTATCTGTAATTTATATGATACTGGTAATTTCCGAACATATATTTTTTTGTTGAGTCATAAATCACATGTCACTCACACACAAAACGTGAGAACATCATGCAAGAGAAAACATGTGTTTGTGGGCAAACTCATCATCAGTCACAGTAAAAACATCAACAACTTCAAAAAGAAAGAAAAAAACAACAACAAAGAAACAAACAAAAAACTCCCCCCAAAAACAAGATGTCTCTGAGGTTTTCTAAAGTATGTTTTCCTGACAGGTATTCCCCAATACTTTGTTGTTGCTCTGTAAAGTACCTGAAGGCATCATCATAGTACAAGTAAAACAGCTGAAATCAAATTAAAATGTTAAAATGTTGAACAATGAAGCAAATATTAATATTTAACATGAGATATAATTTTATTCTAATTTAAATCATCGTTTGGAACCAAATTTAAAGCTCTATAGAAATGTGAGACTTACACTAGTCAGTGAAATATGACATCTCCTTTTAATGGAAACTGCTGATTCAATGTTGAATAAAACTGTAAAATCCAATTAATATGAAAAACACAAGAGTTATGAAACTATAAAAACATATAACCCTAAACTCAGCTACACTTAAAAACAAATTTATTTATTTATTTTCTAAAATCAGTCTTCTGAACTTGACGTTTATCACCGCAGAAACAGTTATTAATTATAATTATAATTATTGAGCTCAGACTGAGCAGCAGCAGAAACTCACCGTGAACCGGAGTCCAGCTCATACAGAAGGTAAAAATCCACAATGAAAACATCAGAGACCGGGAACATGTTCAGACCAAACTGGATATATCTACAGTGACTCAGGTAGAAAACTAAACTGCAGTTACTCATCCTACCACGTGCACGGAAATTACGTCACCATATTGTGAGTGGCAACTAAAGCCTCTCATCTTCTTCTTTTCTACTATGGCGGATCGCAAGCAACTTCAAGATGCAAAGCGTCTCATACTTCGTACTTTCATGAATAAAAGAACTGTTGATTTTTAAAAATGAGCTGCATGATATCTGTTCATTTCCGTTCTAATGTTGAAATTCAGAGGCAAAAACCAACAATAATTGCAGGTTTAAATGCGTTTTGAATGTATCTAAATTACCTAATTTACCTTTCAACTTATCTTAACAATACCACCTTATTAATTTCAGTTGTAATCATAATAACTTCATATCTAATTTATATGATTTGTTCAGTCACAAATGATTAAAGGAAGTGTAACAGGTGGCAGGTGTTGCAGCCTCCTTACAGCCTGAGCTCCTATTAAAGGGAAGCAGGAGAGGGGGGCTAAGTGTCAAGTTCCTGGGTGAGACCAGGTGTGTTTTGGGCCCACGCCGTCCATTCTTTGCTGGATGTGGTAGGTTTGGAGGAAAACTGTTTTAAATTGATCCCTTTTATAATACAGGTGTGGTGTTTTTATACAGGATCACACTGTTAGTGACTGTAGCGTTACCTGGGCTTGTGGCTATGCATTTGTCTTTTTAATAAGATTGGATTGTATGTTTTTGTTTTTTATATTGTTTTTCATTTGGCAGGGCTGCACCAGATCCTCCAAGTTGACTTTAAAGTGCTGGTTTATGCAAGGCAGGTATGCAGTGTTTTTAATGTTTTAGCTTGATGTAATAAATGTGATTTCATAAGCATTTAGTAATTTTTGCATTTTTGTTTTTACAGTTCTATCACTGCTTCCTACTGTCCTGTAGAGTTTGATTTTTCTTTCTTTTTTGTTAGTCTGCCCAGCTTTTGATTGTTTGTCTCCCCTTATGTGGGGGCAGGCTAACAATTTTCCATTTATTTTGTATTTGTATGTCCTTTTTCTCATCTTTGGGGCACTTCCCCGAAATGTCGCTGTTAATTTTAAATATCTGAGACCTGAGTTTGAAGTGCATGTAATTATTATGCAGTGAATCGAGTGCAGTTTGCAGTGGTTTGTCCGCCTGAAGTGGTTGAATAAAGTTAACGGGAAATCCCCTTGTATAACAAATATTAACTTGTTGTTTATCACTCCTCGGCTTGACGGAGTACAGAAGGTAAATGTGAAATTCTTTAATCTTGATTTTTGGATCTAAATTATTTACTTCTACTTAAGATTAAAAATAGCTAATTTATCTGGCAACTGTTTTTTTAAGTACTTCACTAGATTGCTTGCTAGTTAAAAAAAGGTTAATTATAGAATTCAGCTGTAAAGTTGGATTATTTAGCTAATAAATTCTGTCATTCCTTGTTGTGTCTGAATTCATTGATTCATGAGAGACTGAGTTTGGTCCAAGACTCCAGAGATGCTAGAATTTCTGCCCCGATTCAACTAAAGAACTTTAAATAAATAAAATTATATAAGCTAAACATAGTTATGAATTCCGGTTCTCAACATTTTTGATGCCATATCAAAATGCTTAAACAGTGTGAAATAGTTTCTTCCTCTGCAGTACCTAGAAGTGGACTCTAGGTGTCACTCTTCATCTGTCACATGACTCAGAGATGTGACTCAAGTGACTCAGCTCATGCATCACGCGCTGTAAACTTGTCCAGACATGCGTCGATGAACTTTGACACATAAACACATCTCTGCATCATCTGTCGGACTTAAGCCATGTTGGAAGATTTTAAATTTCACTTTCAGAGCCAGAAATCAGATTTGAACTGTTTAATCTTTAATAACTAGCGGTCAGTAATCTACTCCGCTGTAATTTCTATATTTCATTTGTACATTCTTGAATCTAGATGTTTACATTGATATGTAAAGAGTAGCAATGCACCGATCCGTTGCATAGAAATAAAACTCACAATTTTCCCTCTGATCGGTTATTGACAGGTTTATGCTGAAATGAATGAATGGACTAGTCACCGTAAAGAGATTGTAGAAAAGCGGAAAATCTACCAGGAAATGCTTGATGCGATCTGACATGTCGTATACAGAGGGTTAAAGTCGACATTAAAATAAATCGGAGCATTTTGTCTGCATTTACAAACAAAACTGAAAAAATGAGGAAAACAGTAAATCAATATCATGTTTATGATGCTTTCAACAATCCACACTTGGCAGTTTGTTACACATTCAGACTAAAAGCATGACAGTAAGAAGTGCAGGGAGATTCTGGAGGTACAAAAAAATAAACTGAAAGCAGAGAAAAAAAAATAATGCTGCAGATACAACATTACTAGTTAATTTGTTTTAAAAATAATCAGAAACTCAAGCAGATTCTGGTGACATCATGTGAAACAGAAATGACAAATGTGATAATGATGCAGCTAAGTATGATCAATTGTAAATTTTCAAAATGTATTCAGTTTTACAAGAAAATTAAGAAATTAGATTCTCACCACACATCAAACATTAAAACAACAAAGATGACAGAGTAGCTCCACTAAGACAGCTGATCTCTCAGCAACAATGATGGAGACAAAAGGAACTGGGACTAAAATACACATTTTAACCAACTGGACCTCAGATCACTGCTGACTATTTCAGTTTAATGAACTCAGCAGAGGAGGCATCAGAACAGGAAAGGGAGAAGTAAAGACCAACTCCAACATGTAGCGGCTGAGTGAATCTGGTCTGGACTCTGTGGAGGAGAGTCATGGTTTTAGAGACGCTGTAGAAAGACAGAATACCTGCTGTGTGGTCCAGGTACACTCCTATTCTGGAGGAAACTGGACCTGGTACTGGAGTTTCAATGTTGTTGTAATAAAATGTGTAACTGTCTGTGTAACCATATAAAGACCAAGATTTGTCATTGAATCCAAAAGCTTCTGTTCTGTTGATGTTCTGGTATGAAACGGCTACATAAACTCCACTCCCAGTTCGCTCAACCTCCCAGTAACAATGTCCAATGAGACTCTCTCTGCTCAGGACCTGAAAAACACCAGAGAATCTGTCTGGATGATCAGGATAAAATTGTTTTTGTCCCATTAATGTTACTTTCCTGTTCCCTTCAGATAATAACAGATTTCTGTGAGCCGTGTTTGGATCCAGAGTGATTTCTTGTAAATATTTTAATAATCTCGTTCTGGTCTTTGGTTCTGATGCTGGTTCTGATAGTAGAACGTCCACTTTAGTTACTGCAACTGAGATGTTTGTCCATGCGTCTCTCAGGACGTCCTGTAGTTTGTCCCTGAGCTCTGTCACAGCTGCTGTCACGTCCTCAAAGTGTCTCAGAGGACGGATGTTGATGCTGGATGAGTGTGTCGACTCCCTGAGTGCTGGCAGTGAGGGGTAGTTGAGGAGAAACTGGGTGTGATCCTCTGTGTGTGAGAGCTGCTCCAGCTCAGCGTCTTTCCTCTTCAGCTCAGTGATCTCCTGCTCCAGCTTCTCCTGAACATCTTTGACTCGACTCACTTCAGTTTCCTGCTGGGATCTGATCTGCTGCTTCACCTCAGAGCTTCTTTCCTGGAGGAGACGGATCAGCTCAGTGAAGATCTTCTCACTGTCCTCCACTGCTTTATCAGCAGAGACATTGATGGCCTCCACCTCCTGTTGAAGCAGCTTCACATCTTCCTCTTGGTCCTGGATTCTCTGATGGATTTGTTGTCGACTCTCCTTGAGCTTCTTCTGCTTCTCAGCTCTTTCTGCTTTAGCTGAAACCATTTCATGGCCTTTATGTTCCTCCATAGCACAGAGATAACAGATACACTGCTGATCAGTACGACAGAAGATCTTCATCACCTCATAGTGACGAGAGCAGATGTTCTGCTGGAGGTTCTTAGAGGGATTCACCAGCTTGTGATTCTGTAAAGGTGGAGCATTGTAGTGAGGTTGGAGGTGATTCTTACAATAAGAAACCAAACAGACCAGACAGGACTTGACAGCTTTCATCTTCCTCCCAGTGCAGACATCACAGGGCACATCTTCAGGTCCAGCATAGCAGTGATCAGCTGGAGCAGCTTGGAGTCCAGTCTTCTTCAGATCCTCCACCAACTCAGCTAACATGAAGTTTTTCTCCAGGACAGGTCTCGGTATGAACTCTCTCCTGCACTGAGGGCAGCTGTGGATCATCATCTGATATTCTCCATCCCAGTAGCAATTAATGCAGTTCTTACAGTAGTTGTGTCCACAGGGAATAGTCACCGGATCCTTCAGTAGATCCAAACAAATTGAACAAGAAAAGTTACTTTGGTCTAGTTGAACTATTCTCTGCTCCATTTCAGCTCTCAGTAACAATGACCCTGACCTAAACGTGTTCCTGCAGTGAATGAGGCTTGAACACATATCTCCGTTGGGATCAACGGAGATATGTGTTGGAGTACGGCAAGCCATTTTATCATACATTTGGTTTTGTCTGACTATCCGTAACCACATTCTAGATATTTTAAAATATCTGTATTTACCTTCTGACTAGTAAGAATAATAATTCAAGATATCTTACATTATATTTTGACAAGTCAAAATTCCTTTCCAGATATCTTTAATTTAGTTTTGACAAGTCTTTATTTTCTTTTAAGATATCTATAATTTAATTTTCACTAGTCAAAAATACAAATCTCCTATCCAAAAATACATTTAAGATATCTTGAATTATTGTGTCATCTTTAATTAAAATTATGACTAGTCAAACCTAAAATCGAGATATCTTGAATTTACTTTATGACTAGTCATAATTTAATTGTAGATATCTGAAATGTGTATTTCAGATAGTCAGTAATTCATTGTAGATATCTTGAATTGAAGTCTCCATACAAGTCAATGGTAAATTTGACATCATTTTTGACTAGTCAGAATGTAATTAGAGATATCTCAAATAGTTATTTTGTGTAGTCTAAATATAATTAGAGATATCTTAAATTACTTAAACGTCTAGTCATAAAATAATTTGAGATATCTGGAATGTAAGGGCGGTAAACCCAAGTTTATGTTAAATCGGTCTGCCATACATTGGAGGTGCTGCGTAGGAGGAGTTAGTAGACCTTTTATGGCAAGTCGTTTTAACATAAATTCGGTTTTACCGCCCTTACATTACAGATATCTCAAATTGTTTTGTGACTAGACGTTTTAACAATTTAAGATATCTCTAATTATATTTTGACTAGACAAAATAACTATTTGAGATATCTCTAATTACATTCTGACTAGTCGAAATGACGTCAGATTTACCATTGACTTGTATGGAGACTTCAATTCAAGATATCTCAAATGAATTACTGACTATATGAAATACACATTTCAGATATATACAATTAAATTATGACTAGTCATAAAGTAAATTCAAGATATCTCTATTTTGGTTTTGACTAGTCATAATTCTAATTAAAGATATCTCGAATTACTCCATAATTCAAGATATCTTAAATGTATTTTTGGATAGGAGAAATGTAATTTTGACTAGTGAAAACTGAATTATAGATATCTTAAATTCAAATAATGACTAGGCAAAAATTAAATTAAAGATATCTTGAATTGTAATTTTGACTAGTCAAAATTTCTTTTAAGATATCTCTACTTGAATATAGATATCTTGAATTACACAGCTTTTCTATTTAAGATATCTTAAATTGACATTCCGACTAGTCAGAATGACATTACTGATATCCTGAATTAGTATTCTGTCTACTCAAAACGTCCCCGACTTACGTAGCAATTTGAAAGTTTAATAAAACAATGAAAAATAGAGAAAACGAAAAAAGATGTTTGAAAATGCGCCACTTTCATGTTGAAAATGGTTTGACAATAGCAATTTTAGTGTTTCAAAGCTGTTTTTAAGTGCATTCGGTTCTTTGGAAATGAATAAACAGGAAGTTCTTTGCAGATATCAGAAGCAGTCTTATAGTTTATGAAGTTTTGCTATCTCCGCATTTCCAACATTGTCGAGCTCTTTCTAATTTGTGGCATTTACTGACAATTTTGTGCAGGAAACATAAAATCCTGCAGGCAACTGTTTGGACATCACAAAGGGGCTTCAACGTCATTCTTAATTCAGATATCTGAAATTATAATTTTGGCTAGTCATAATTGTGTTGAAGATATCTTAAATCGTAATTACGGATATTTGTCCCGTCAAATGACAGATCCAGTGACGTCATTTGAGATATCTTGAAAGGAATTTTGACTAGTCAAAATGTAATAGAAGATATCTTGAATTATTATTCTTACTAGTCAGAATGTGAATACAGATATCTTAAATTACTACTCTGGATAGTCAAAATGTAGTTTTGTCTAGTCAAAATGCATTCTTAGATATCTGGAACGTAAGAAGGATAGTCAGATGAAACCGAATTTATGTTAAAACGGCTTGCCATAACCTTGGGTTCCAGGAAAAGCTGTGAGGAGTGTCTTCCACTGTGCCTGCTTATTTTCTCAAGTTTCTATGTGAAGAATCACTGAGGGTTGCAACAGAAAACGGATTACTTATAAAATGTTTAGAGCAGAAAAGAGATTTAAGCTTTTACCTGTTTATGGTTATTTTGGGAATTTTGACTGCTGAAGTAATGTTACTCATTTAATTTTATCCAAATGCATAAAAAATGAGGGTTCAACTTGATGAATTAAGACTGATGAATATGAGATTTAGCCAATAAAATGTCACATAATTAAATATTTCATGCTCACCTCATTGGCAGCAGTTGTTGGTTTTCTAAATATAGTATATATTTGCATATAATAGTAGGAGACTTGTCAGAAATCCATCGTAACAAAATATTCGTTTGAGCACAGAAAATTAGGACATTATACAACTTGTTGAGATGCTTTACCAAGGCTGAGAAAGAGTCATGCTGTTAGACAAAGGGCCCATAGTAAAGAGTTACATTTTTGATTCTATTAGACACCGAGGTCCATTTCCCACGAGAAACTTATCATGAGACATGGTGTGATTTCAGGAAGTGTCGTCAGTCAGACTTTTTAGAAACTCTTGTCGGATGTAATGGTAAAGCGTCTCCTTTCAGCGCTGAAAGTTAATAAAATAAGTAAAGTCTGAATGCTTTTCTTGGCTGATTTTATCCTCCGTGTGTCAATACAAATTATGATTCATTGATTGAGATTCTCATTCTCAACAAACTTGCTCTTGTTTTGGATATGTTTATTTGGTAGACCAAGGAGAAGAGACACTGGATTGAGATCAATATTAGTTTTGATCATTTTCCTTATCTCAGCCAGAATAGATTCCCAGTATATCTGGATCTTGGGCCAGACCAAAGACAGTGTGTGAGGCTGCCTTCATGTATTTTACATTTAGGACACAGTGAAGCGGACCCTGGTTTAAACTTGGACACCTGGTTTGGGGCCAAGTGGCCTCTATGCAGCAATTTAAGTTGCAACGCCCAGGAATGATTACAAATGGAATTTTTTATGACAGAGTTCCAAGTATTGCTCCACATTTCATCAGTGATCTCATCTCGGTATTCAGCTCTCCTCCCCAGGACTGGGACAGAGTGGACAAGTGAAGCTTATGACATTCCAGTGCCTTGTAGCACAAACTGAGTGACACTTCACGAGTTCTGAAAAACAGTTTTCAATGCCCGAAACCTCAGTGTCCCTGAGAAGAGTTGTTTCTTTTTTAACAAAGTCTCTTAGCTGGAAGAAACGGAAGAGGTTATTTCCCCTACTTCAAAAGCTTCCACAATTTGATTAAAAGACACGAGGATGCCCTCCTTAAAAAGACGCCCAGAGAGGAAATAAGTCTGGGTTCTGGACAAAGGGTGTAAATGGGGATGTTTTCCCAGTTCTTCTCTCGATTTGTGGAACTGCCCTCCAGGCCTTGGCTGTATTCACAGTGATTGGATTGCTACAGCATTTATTTATTGTTTTCATATTTTTAAGACAAAGCAGGCTTTTAAGAGGGCAGTCACATAACAAGGCCTCTATATCCAGCCACACTGTGTATGAATTTCCAAATATCCACTCTTGGGCATATAATATAAGAGAACTCAACTGATATTTTTTAAGGTCTGGAAGATTTAAGCCTCCCTTGTCTCTTGGTAGCTGTAGTGTTGATATTTTTATGAGTGCCCTTCTTTAGGTCTAGATAAAGGAACCAATCCAACTCTTTAATTTTTTGGATCCACCTCTGAGTAACCAAAATAGGAATCATCCTAATTGGGTATAACAAGCGAGGGAGAACATTCATCTTAAGAAGTGAAATTCTGCCCAGCCAAGATAAGAGAAGACAATTCCAGCGTTCAAGGTCTAGGACTAGCTTCATTTTTTCAAATAATGGGACAAAGTTTGCTGATCAAAGACAGGTGTGACAAATATGCTGAGGTATTTAAATCCTGCAGGGGACCACTTAAAAGGAGAATTAGGGATATAAAGTTATCTACCCAAGGGCATGGCCTCGGATTTGGAGAAATTTATTTTGTATCCTGAGAATTATCCCGTTGTGTTGTCGTCTAACTCAGACTAGGACGTCACCAGCTTGAATTTACCAAATTTAGTAACTATTGTCAAGGCCCTCTCTACTTTTAAGGCAATATTATGCAAGTAAAAATGGCAAATTTGAACATCTTCCCTGCGTTCAAGTTTTTTCTTCTCTTCTTTTTTTTGTTAAATGAAAGTGTGCAATACCGCCACCATCTGGTCTGGAGTGTGAACTGGAGCTAATCCTGTTGATCATAGATCTTATATCACATCTGAAAATGGGTTGGGTACTTTAAACAACATTACATCATGATTATCATTTTTTTATTCTCTGCAATTTAACAAAAATAGTAAAAGATTATTAAGGCACCTAAAAAAGCATACTTTGTTGGTGCTTAAAAAGTATGCCTACAAATTACATGAAAAGTACTTTATAGGTGCCTAAAAGACATACTTCTGCATATGTATTAATTAGTTTCATTTTGTAATCAGGTTGCTGCGTGTTGCAGGTCCCTCTTGAAAATGAGATCTGGATCTCAGCGGGGTTCACCCGTTTAAATAAAGAATTTAAGAAAAGGCATACTTTATTAGCCTAAAATTAACACTGAGATTTAATTTAAAACATACTGAAGTTAAAAATTTAAAGTAGTGTTAAGTGAACTTTAAAAAATTCTATTTTGAGCATATATATTAAAATATATTTTAAATATATTAAACATACTTTAAAATATATTTAAAATATATTTGAGCAAGTGTATATTTGCACTTGGGCAAATATATATTTTGTTCACTTAAAGTATACTTTAATTTAATATATTAAAAGTGTATTTTGGTACAATTATGTTTTAGTGTGTTTTAAGTTCTAATTTTGAAATTACTTTTAGTATACTTCAGATATATTTACAGGTAGTATACTTCATACTTAGTTTGCTTAAAGTGTACTTTCACAAATGTAAATATATTTGAAATATACTAAAGTATACTTTTTTTCACCTCAGCAGAGCTGCAGCTGATTGTCACCTTGCTACTCAGCACATAATGCAGAGGAACCCCAACCAAACACTGAGTACATAGGCTGATAAACACATGGAGACACATGTCTGAATTAAATATCCTTCTATTGAATCTATTTAATAATACACTTCTATTTGAATTTAAATAATGAACTAAATTAAGTTTCTTATTGTAATCTGTTGTACATTCGCATAACTCAGCTTCTTGTTCCGAAGTTCAAATTCTGGCTGGATCTTGATGGAGACCCTGGACGCAGTTGGACAGCAGGTATTTGGCGCCATCTGGTGGCCAACTTTGAGGTTTCTCCACACTATGATCTCAGCTTTGTCTGAGTCCTCACACAGATATAAAACCCTGTAGATTCAGAGTCTGTTGTGTCTTTTTGGATCATCCTGGGCTCCTGCCCTCAGGAGGTAGAAAACAAATCTCAACCTGAAGCAACAAAAACTCTGATTACTCATTTTGTTCTCATCTGAGAACCACGACTGATTCTGGTATTTGGAAATGTTTCAAAATTACCTTTAAATAATAACTTTTATTACTGACACATGATAATAAAAGTAATAAAACACTAAATTACAGACGCGTCATTATATATTCAAACAGTGAATTAATGTGCAAAAACAAACACAGAACTACAATCTGAGTCACAAAACAACTTTATTGACACAGTTTGACCCATAATCTGACATTTGTCCAATGAAACAATGACTTATTGATAGTTTACATCAGCTCATCTTTACATGGATTTGAACAATATATGGTCTGACAAATCAATCAATCAATCAATCAATCAATCAATCAATCAATCAATCAATCAATCAATCAATCAATCAATCAATCAGTACAGTCAGTTGATTTAGCAAATTTTGTCATTAATTTATGAACATTTTCTTAAAACACTTTCTATACATTATGTTCAATAAACAGATATTATTATTTTAGGTGAAGCAGTGACAGCCTCCATGGCTGAACAGAAACAGGAAGGGGCAGCACCCACACAAACTCCAACATCAACAAAACAACAAACAAAATGACAAATTTCTCAGCAGTGAAGAAATGAAAACAATGATGGAGACAAAAGAAACTGAAACCAGCTGGAGCTCAGGTCACACTGACTGCTGAGGTTTAATCAGCTCAGCAGAGGATCCATTATAAACACAGATCCCAGCATATAGAGGCTGAGTGAATCTGGTCTGGACTCTGTGGAGGAGAGTCATGGTACCAGAGACGCTGTAGAAAGACAGAATACCTGCTCTGTGGTCCAGGTACACTCCTATTCTGGAGGAAACTGGACCTGGTACTGGAGTTTCAATGTCATCAAGAAAAAACGTGTTACCGTCTTTGGTGCAATATAAAGACCAAGACTTGTCATTGAATCCAAACCCTTCTGATCTTCTGATGTTCTGGTATGAAACTGCTACTCCAACTCCTCTCCCAGTCCACTCCACCTCCCAGTAACAACGTCCAGTCAGACTCTCTCTGCTCAGGACCTGCTTATAATCAGTGAATCTGTCTGGATTATCTAGATAAAACTGCTGTTGCATCATTCTTATTACTTTTCGGTTCCCCTCAGATAGAAACAGATTCCTGTTTGCTGTGTTTGGATCCAGAGTGATCTCTTTTGAATGATGTAAGAATCCATCTCTGGTCTTTGGTTCTGCCAGTAGAACATCCACCCCAGTGACCTTCAGTGAGATGTTTGTCCATGTGTCTCTCAGGACGTCCAGCACAATTTCTTTCAGCTCTGTCACAGCTGCTGTCACGTCCTCAAAGTGTCTCAGAGGACGGATGTTGATGCTGGATGAGTGTGTCGACTCCCTGAGTGCTGGCAGTGAGGGGTAGTTGAGGAGAAACTGGGTGTGATCCTCTGTGTGTGAGAGCTGCTCCAGCTCAGCGTCTTTCCTCTTCAGCTCAGTGATCTCCTGCTCCAGCTTCTCCTGAACATCTTTGACTCGACTCACTTCAGTTTTCTGCTGGGATCTGATCTGCTGCTTCACCTCAGAGCTTCTTTTCTGGAGGAGACGGATCAGCTGGGTGAAGATCTTCTCACTGTCCTTAACTGTTTTATCAGCAGAGCGATTGATGGCCTCCACCTCCTGCTGAAGCAGCTTCACATCTTTCTCCTGGTCCTGGATTCTCTGATGGATTTGTTGTCGACTCTCCTGGAGCTCCTTCTTTTTCTCAGCTCTTTCTGCTGCAGCTGGGACTGTTTCATGGCCTTTATGTTCCTCCATACGACAGTAGATCTTCATTCTGTCATCTTTACTAGCGCAGTGGTCAGCTTGGAGTCCAGTCTTCTTCAGATCCTCCACTAAAGCAGCTAACATGATGCTTTTCTCCAGAGCAGGCCTCGGTATGAACTCTTTCCTGCACTGAGGGCAGCTGTGGATTTTCCTCTGATCTTTTCCATCCCAGTAGCATTTAATACAGTCCATACAGTAGCTGTGTCCACAGGGAATAGTCACCGGATCCTTCAGTAGATCCAAACAGATCGAACAGGAGAAGTTACTTTGGTTTAACTGAAGTCCCCTGTGCTCCATTTTAGCTCCCAGTAACAACGACTGTATGACTTTCAAGTGCTGAGGAGGAGGGAACAGAGACGTGTTGACAGGATACAGCATAGGAGAAACGTCACACCTCAGTTCCCAGGAAGAGCTGTGAGGTTTATCTTAGACGTGCCTCAGCCTGCTTGTTTTTCCAGGATGTGGAGAATTACTGAGGGTTACAACAGAAATCAGATAATGATTCAGTTACTTAACCGAACAAAGAGAACAGGTTTAACTTTTTAGTTGTTTTTGGTTGTTTTAGATGCTTGATTTCATTCACTGACAAAAAATAACTTTGACTTACTGTATGTGTGATTTAGCCAATAAAATATCAGCTAATTAAATAACTGATGCTTGTGCTAAACTACGATAACCATTGATGCTAAAAATAGATCCCTCTGTCCATTTGAGTCGTCGTCTTGTAACTGGAAGGTTGTAGGTTTGATTTCAGCTTCCTCCTGTCACATGTTGATGTGCCCCTGGGCAAGGCACTGAACCCCACTCTGCCTACTGATCGGTGTATAAATGTGTTTGGGGGTGAATGTGACTTTAAAGCGCTTTGAGTGGCCAAAATTATTGGAAAAGCCCCATATATGTTCAGTCTATTTACCATTCTGTGGTCAGCCTTAGCAAACCACTGGTGCTCATAAATAAATAGCATTGTTATTTAAGGTAGTTACAGTAGATATCAGACTTAAAATACATTACTACATCCCAAACTAGCTTACATATGTCGTTTTACACCACGATATTGTTATTCCAAAATGGTGATACCATTATTGTCAGAAGATAAAGAATCAGTTTCACTTAAGATCATTGATTTCTAATTCATGAAATTATCTAATGAAACGTTACTTTCTCAGAATAATGATTCGTCTTCATTTGTGCTTTGCGTTGTGAACTGGCTGTTTGGAGCCAAATGTTCATGAACTTGTTCTTTCCAAAACATCTGTTTGACCATAGATGGAGGTAAAAACTGCGATTTAACGTTACGTTTCTTCACTAAGACAGACCAGTAGATCCCTGCTAATGTTGCTCCAATCCACATATTGATCTCCTGCTCTGTTTTTTCATCATCTGTGAAAAAGAACCCAAGAAACTTAAACTGGGTCTGGACCTCATTCCTGCTGTGCTGTTGAAGTCTAGAGTTATCTAATAATATTTGACATAATTACTTTAACCAAAATAGTAACTCAGATCAAAATTGCTAAATTGCCACACCGCTTGGTTAGTTCAGTCTGTTATTATTTCTACCTGCCTGATGAGGCCTTGGTTTTAAAATAATAGAAGAAGGCACAAGTTCAGCACTGGTGTTACCCGAACAGCAAAATGCTACAAGAGTTTATTAACAAAACAAATTAAACTTAAACACACAAAACACTTAAAATGATCACCCTAAGCTATTATTACACCCCAGACAGTATATCAAATGGAATTGCGGAGAACAGAACAGCCTTTCAGTTAGCGACTTTAATGTTGCAGTCATTAGCTTCGGCGGCTAACTGCTTGCAGTTTGTTGCCGTAAACAGACTGGGATCGTTTGTTTCCTGTCTAAACAGCTGCAGCCAGAATCTCCTCCTCATCCCAGACCATCAGCATATTTCTGGCATAATTAAAAATGAGGTGGCTCAGCAGTGGTAAAGCTGTTTCTCAGCTCTGAAATGGGTATGTGCTGCTCGGTGGGGCGGCAGTCTGCGCTCTGGGGGAACCTGTAACTACGAGGCTCCTTCACAGGAACATTCAGCTTATTGCTTGTTTCATATTCGTCGACTCTATGATGTTATAATGATGTAAAGCTCTTGGAACTGCCTTGTCAAAAAGTACAATAGAAATAAAATTGACTCAGACCAAATGAGACGACGTGTTTTCAGAGCTTTGGCTGAGGTTTTGTGCTAATTGTGCAAAGTGTTGTGACAGACTGGGCCTTGTTTTCTTATTCAGTTACTAATCCTCTGTAACTTCTTGGCTGATGTCTGGATGTCTTCAGTTCTTCCACACAATGCTCTTTCCTCATGATGTCATCTCATTGTGGCGTTTTCCGGACAGCATGATTCAGCCGCCACCGAATATCACCAGCTGCAGAAGAGCTATTGTGTCTGTTTTCATCAGAGGTCTGCTTTTCACCATGAAGGTTTGCGTTTCTGACTCTCCGTGTTAATCAGCCACATGGCGGATACTTGTGTCACAGGCTGAGCTGCATTCAGGGAAATGTATCTTGGGATGGGTTTGTTTATCCAGAATGTTTCACTTGTAAGATGATATTATTTGTGGCATATTCAAACTGATAGAGGTCTTCAAAATGTCAGTAAATATGCCACAAAAAGGCCTAAATACAAAATATAGGCCTTTTCTGGCATATTTACTGACATTCTGAAGGCCTATGGGTGTTATTGGGACCAAAGCCTGATCATAATATGGTGGAACCTCTTGTTTGGGTTTAGAAATAAGGTTTGGATTTGTTTTTCACAAAGTTTAGGGTTGGGAATATACTAGTAATGCTAAGGATAAGGGTAAAGTTTAGACTGTAGAAATAAATGGAAGTCAATGGAAAGTCCCGACAAAGATAGCCACGCAAACATGTGTGTGTGTGTGTGTGTGTGTGTGTGTGTGTGCGTGTGTGCGTGTGGGTGTGTGTGTGTGTGTGCGTGTGTGTGGTAACAAAATGCAGCCAAGTCTAATCCTGGATGGCTAAGTTAAATTTGGTGAAAAGGAAAGTGAAGGGAATGGAGACGATGTATAACTGCAGCAGGAGTGAAACAGAAAGTTCACTAGGTGGCAGCAAAAGCTGCTGCAATCTGACATTTAAATAGAATTTGCTTCAAACAAAGCAGCTAAAGTCTATATTAAAACAAATCGGTGGATTTCAAACAAAACTTACAAATGAGGAGAACAATAAATCAGTGCCATGTTTATGATGTTATTAATAATCCTACCTTTACGGTTTGTTTATGGTTCCTGTAAGAAATCCAGGGAGATTCTGAAGGTATAAAAAAATAAACAGAGAAAGTAAAACTACTGATGATGCAAGTGTTTAATCGTTCATTTGTTTTGAAAAGTGATCTAGAAATTCAGGGGGATTCTGGATACGTAATGTGAAACTGACACTATAAATGTGATAACATTCATTACCTCAATACTATTAAAATGTCTGGATGTTAAAATTTACTCAGTTTTACGAGAAAATCAATTATTCAGATTTCTCAACAGCCTTAGAGTGAAAGTTGATCAAAGATTACAGAATAAGTTCTGACAGCTCATTAAATCCTAATAATACTCAGACAATGACTTATTTATTAAAATGACTTGGTATGAAGATTTCACCCCAAAGGGTGTTTTGGGAATTTACAGCCAATTGTTTTGTTATTACTGGTTATAACTTGTCATAACGACGCTGATAGGGTTTTAATTTTCTATTTTTGTTTTTATAGAAACTACTAAGATTTTCCCCTTTGACTGGATTCCCCCTTTGGGTTTTATTTCAGAACCAGAAAGTAAAAGAAGACGCTGTTTAAATCTGGAGATAAGAAGCTGAAACCCAACTTGAACATGATCAGGCTGTTGACTCAGGTGATTCCCGGCAGCTATCTGATCCGTTGGGATCCGTTTCGACCTGCCGACAGTGGAAGGGTTCAAAGTTCACCAGGAATTTAAAACTACAGTGAAGTTTCCAGATAAAACATTTAGATTCAGTGGATTTCAAAGGAAAAAGAAGCAAAGGTGATTCAGGTCAACGTTGCATTGCAAAAGTATTCACACCCCTTAAATCTTTTCACTTTGTCACGTTATAAACATAAACCAACAGAAAAGGTTCTTGTTTGTTTACCTCAGTCTCAGTTTGGACGGCCTAGTTAAAGTCCAGAACTAAATCCAAGAGGAACCTTCAGAAAGCCATGAAAACTGTTGATCATGAAATCTTTCATGGACAACAATGTTTGGATCACAGGAAGGAAACATGTTTATGCTCCGATCAGAGGTCAGAGGTCACCTCCATTTAAAGTCATTGAACAGAGGGTCCAATTCAGAACAGCAGCAGACAGAGGAAACAAATATATTTAAAGAAACCTGAAATGCAGTACTTCAGAGTTCACTTTATTGTAAAAATATTCAGCAGTAAAAAAATATATATATATATTCAAATCGGAAACATTTATGGCTTTATGTTTAATTTATTAACTTGATGAGGTTTATTTTCAGCCAATACTGAGAATAATCTAATATCTAAGTGCTTCAAGTAGTAAAATAAGTTATATTTTTAAAAAAACCATGTAATCCAGGGGGATTAAAATCCCCACAGCATTTCTCTAAAAACGTTTCTTCTCCAGGAAAGACATGAAAATAAATTACAGTCCATCATGTAACCACAGCAGGTCAACAAGGAAAACAACTCAGACTTTTATCTTTTCACATTGAGGTTACTTGTTTTAGTGTTTAGAGCAGACATGAAAATACATGACAAAATAAGTGCAAATAACGTGTCACTGCATTAATGAAAAAATGTTCTACATCACACTTTTCTCCTCATACATTTAAAATATTTCCTAACATTTCACAGCCTGATCTGCTCTGCAGGTCTCATTTAACAAACATTTAAGGTTCATCTTTAAAATATGCAACATGTGCTTAGACAGCTGGATCCAAAATAAATTAAACACAAACTGATGATACCAGATCATACATGGTGACATTAAACAGAAATAAAGCAAAATAAATTAAAAACAGCCTTAGAAAATGAGCTTCAGTTCACAGTACAAAGACGAGCTTCTCTTCTGGTGTGAAATCACAGATTTTTTTACTTCCTGGAGAAAAGTCCCTGTGATGGACAGGAGACCTGTCCAGGGTGACCCCGTCTCTCACCCACTGGCAGCTGGAGCTGGGCATCAGCGCCACTGCTGGCCCCAATGGGAAGGGTGTAAGAAAAAAGATGGATGGATAAAATCCAGATCATTTCTCATGTTTATCTGAAAGTCTGTGGGATTCCTACAGAGTCTGTGAGCTGCTTAATGAAGAACCTTCAGGAGAACAGAAAAAGTCCAGAGTCAAACAAAGATCATCATTAGAGCATCACCTGCTTCCTCTACCATCATATGACCTCATCATCTGACCAGTGATGAGTCAGACTCACCAGGTTTCATCGATACGCCTCAGACTGATCAACTCAACTCGCTCAGCCTCCGCAGTTTCCATGATGCTGCGGTTGATCAGGAATATCAATGAGAGTTTGGCTGGATTTCTGGTCCACATCATCACAGCTCTGCTCTGGACCAAAGCATCCAAACTGAGAGGCAGAGGCCCGACTTAGGAGGTTCTGCTGAAATCTGTAACAGATTTATTAGTTTTTATTAATCATCTGATGGTGATTATAAGAAAGAAGCGCTGATTTATTTTAATTATTTCTGACTTACTTTGTGATTGTGGAGCATTTTTTTAAGCTGAAGATGACTAAGATGAAAAGTAAACTCATAGAAATGATGAAGAGAATGATGGGGATTAAAAGAAACATCCTGGACCGATGACCTGAAATAAAAGAAGAAAAATGTCAAAAAACCTCAAAACAAAGTAAAACTTATCAGAACCCAAAGAATCAGAGTTTGGACCTGCAGACTCACCGTTCCTGCTGGTTTCCTCCTGTGGCGTTGGAGTGATGAGGTTTCTGTGACGAACCATCTCTGTTGTCGTCGTTGAAACAAAGTTTGGATCTGAAACAGCAACAATAACAGGACTGATGAGAAAAAGTCCAACAGATTCGGATCAGAACCTGCAGTTTGGACCCGTTCCTCACCAACAACAAGCAGAAGTTCTGCTTCTATCCCGAGGCGTGGGATGAAGCATCGGAACCTGCCCTGGTCCTGCAGGCTGACGTTCCTGATGGTCAGAGACACGTCTCCTCGCCTCAGGCCGTCCTGGGACAGAGACGTCCTCTGGATGTACGTGTCCATCATCATGTCTCGGTCCGTCTTCCTGAAGCGGTACACGAACACGTACTCCACACGCTTCTGAGGGCCGGTCGGCCTCAGGTCCGGTCGGGACCACTCCACCGTCTTCCCCACGGCGTCCCACTCAGGATCCACCCGACACGGGAGGATGACGTCATCTCCAGGAGCAGCTACGATTGGCTGAGAGGAACCAATCAGTTGGAGGCCACCTGGAAGCACAGGGAAGATTTTATTAGGTTTCATAAATATGATCATAAAACTAAAGTAAAAACCTGAAACTTCTCAGTGTTTTGGGTGACAAACTTCCCCAAGAGGGGAAAACCCCACAGACAGAAACCCAATCCATCTGTGGAGGGTTGGGTTTCCACCAGGTTTCCTCCGGAAGTTTGTAACATAAGCAGCTGTTTGGGAAATCTGCCAGAATGTCACATTTATCATTTTACTCAAACAAAAGCAAACAAGTGGAAAAAAGAAAATATTACTGTGATCGCTATCGGGGATGTCAGGAATCGTTAAGCTCTATTTGCTCTCACCTGAATCAACAACTGATGATTTTAACTATTTTATCATTCAAATCAGGAGGTTGATATTAACTTTGTTCTCCATTAGCCTCCCCTCTAGAGCTTCGCTTTAAATTCGGATACGTTTCCTGAGCCAAAATTCCAAGTTTTCTACACATTTTATCAATTTAGAAAGTGATTTAGACATTTAAATTTTTGTAAAATCTGGATTTTTTTTCTCCCACCAACTCACTCCAAACGTTTCCATGTTCAGTGTGACATCAGCACACCCAGAACTGTTATATGGCTTTTTTCTTCTTTTTACAAGAATGAAGAAATAATTAAAAAACACTTTATTGATCCCTAGGGAAAACTAAATGTTGTAAATAATTAATTCAAATTCTTGAAGGAGTTTCTGAAGATTGTGATGGATCCTGGAAGGAAAGATCTCTTGTTGCAGTCTATATTACAGTAAATCTGAAGAAGCCATAATGTAAAAAAAACCCCACAGTATTAATACAGTTGTCATAATACGAGAATAAAGTCACATGACAATAAAGTCGAAATAAAAAAATGAAGTCTTAATATTACCAAAATAAAATGGCAAAATTTTATTAGAACTCCAACAAGACTTCTCACAATTTTAAGACGTTCTGGTAAAAATTGCATTTTAATTCTACCAAAATTGACATGATGTCACGCCCCCTTTTCATCATGACTAAGCATCATATCCATCCATTATTGCTGATTAATGTCACATTTCGGTCATGTGAGTTAATTAGTTATTATTGTGGGCATTTGCTGACTCACCGTGTGATGAATATCAAGAGTAAACATTTACTGGGAAGCATCACTTACAAATAAAATAATAATTATTATCGGACAACCGGTGGATACGTTTTATTATCAATGTACAGCTATTCATTATTATTATTTATTCTTTTTAATCTCTTTAACAAAGTTTATGAATTTAGATTCAGATTTGAAGACTATTTTAGTCAACCAATGTGAAACAATTTGAATTGTCCCAGGAAGTATCAGTGAATGACCGTCGACGAACAATGTACGTTTGTTTTATGTCTAATAATATAATTACAAACAGCAGAATGAGGTCAGAGGAAAACAAAGACACAAATAAGTTACTTAAGAATAAAACAGAAACGGCCAAAACGTCTAAAAACAGCGGAGTCATTCATCGTTCAAGAAACAATGAATGAGTTCACCAGCTGTCTCATTCATACTTTGAATGAAAACGCTTCCTGGTTGCTTAGTAACAGTTTAACGTAAGTTGAGGAGAAAAGCAGCAGCGCTTTTACCTTTAACAGGCGTCCAGAACAAAACCAAGAAGAAGATAAAAGTCCAAAATCCTGAACGGCTGAAGAAAATCTCACAGAGACCAGCTGCTTCTGACATTACAACAGAAATGTTGTCACCGCCTCTTCTGTACGGTCCGTGTCCTGAACTGCGACGGGACCGATTGTGGGTTATATTTGAGTTTAGAGGTGGAGCTACGTCTCTTACGTCATGGAAAAATGTAGGGATGACGCACCTTGGAGACTAAATATTATTGAATCCATTTAAAAAGAAATAATCGCTTCCAGAATAAATTAATCTGTGTGCAAAATCACTTTTGTTGGTTTTCTCTGTTTTATTCTGTTTTCCAGACAAGATTCATCACAAAGTGCGTCAGACCTCTCACACAGAATTAATAAGGCAAACAATCCATCTGTCCTAATTTTATAATCACATCCTTCAACTAGGCCCTCTGCTCAAGGATTTATTATTTTCACGTGAATAATTAGCAATACCAGGAATCCTGGTTTCATTTTATTCACATAAATATTTAAAACCTTATAACAAATTGAATTCATATCTGCTTAAACAACCAGGTAAAATGAAAAATGAAAGCCAATAATATTTATTAAAACATCTTATCAATCAATTTAAATGTCGCATTAAACACTAACAATTGATTTGTGAAGGCAAGATAAATACTGGTTTACTAGAATAGAGCTGAAATAAGTATATTTAAATTAGTAAAGTTCAGCTTTCCCAATTAAATGAACAGACTGCTTACCTGTCCTGTTCCCTGCCTCTTCTTAACACTGGTATAGTATGGAGGCCTGGAAGGTTTTAGTTTTGAAATATTAAACAATTCATTCATTGACTAAGATATTATTTTCTCTATTATGGGTAAGGACATGGATAAAGAAGCCATCTTTCATCCAACTTCTTCTGTTTCTTGGAAAGTTTCACCTTCACAAAGTAAGATGGACAGATACAACAATGAACCATTTAGTCCGTTATAAGCTGATGTAACGCAGCTGGACTGGAGAACAAAGAAGCCATGAAGACAAAATATGATCACAAACACAAATATGAAGGCTGGACCGCCATTGGCTGGCCAGGCTGCCAATCACAGCCTCGATATTCCGGTCCTTCCTGATGTAGCAACACCAGACAGGAGAGCTAAACGGAGTTTTCATTACCTTCAGGTTGTTGACGCTGCTTAATGAAGCTTTTCTGCTGTACAGCTGACTGTAAGTAAACAACATTTAAGAGTTTAATATTTTTTTAGCAGGTTGTTACTAATAGCAA
Source organism: Poecilia latipinna (assembly GCF_001443285.1). NCBI lineage: Eukaryota > Metazoa > Chordata > Actinopteri > Cyprinodontiformes > Poeciliidae > Poecilia > Poecilia latipinna. Next base: position 118,795 of record NW_015114527.1, read on the forward strand.
AGTTCAATTGTGTCCAGTTAATTTATTACATGATGTTGCATGTTTACATAACAAATATGAAAAGAAGATAACGTTAGGATTATGAAGATGTGAATTTTATTTATCTTAGGTAACTGAATTGTTCATTTTAGATTTAGTTTCCTACTTTTTAATGGTTGAATTGCTTCTACATTGTTGGAAGATGTATTTATTTTCTATTTGTGTCTTTCTTCCCTCTTTTGTTCTTTTGGTTTTATATTTTTGTCGGATGTTTTTTTTTTCTCTATTCCCTTTAGAGATTCTTCATAAATGTCTTTTAAAACTTTAATAGAGATTTGGGGGGAAAACAAGAAAAAACCCCAAAGCAACGAAACGAAGAAACAAAACACATTACTAATTTTTTTTAGAATGGAAACCATAACCAAAACTTAAGTTTTGATTGTTTTCAGCCAATCAAAACAGAGTGACGTCACAGAGGCGTTTCCCTGTTGCCTGCTGGGAGAGACCAACTTCCTTATCTGTGGTTTTTGTTTTAAAGCGTGAAGGAAAGGTAAGATCAATTGTTTCTAGAATATTGTTCGGGGCTCCCAGACAGATTCAGGAGGAAAGTTTTATCAACTTAAAGTTTGATCATTTTAATTAACAGACCTGAGCTGTTTTTATTTGTTTATTGTGACTTTAAGAATGTAAAGTTTTACTCTGCTTCTCGTGAAGGCGATTTAAATGTCGTTATCGTGATTTAAATGTCACTTAAAGTGCAAAAACCAGATCATGTCAGACAGAATCATGGTGAATGTTGATGTTTTAGTGGCTAATCCAGACATAAACAGGGAAAACAAATATGGAGGCAGAGAGCGACAGAGTGATACTGAGAGATAAGAGTGATAATGTTTATCTGATGTTTCCGGGGAAACCAAGCCACTCCCTGGTAGTCATGGTATCTCCCAGTCAGTGACGTCAGGGGATTCCCTGGAGTTTCTAAGGAAGTGAAAGTCTCCACGTGTTTTCGCCATGTTTGTCTAATAAGTCACCTGCAGACGTATGAAGAACAGTTTCTCTCCAATATATGAGAATTTATGAGCAAACCCTTTAACCAGGCAAACAAAAACTAAGCTACTGAAAAGTAGGGAGGAGAATAATAAAAACTAACAAACCATGAAAATAAATAATAAAAACAAAGAAACCAAGGTTTGTTTTGAGAGTTGGTATTGAGGCCATGCTAGTTTTAAAGCTAGGAAAGAACAAGCTCACATTACTGAGCCATCACTTTGAAACCACTGATTGAAAACGAAGTTTGTCACAACTTTAAAGTAAAACCTAAAACAAATTTAGCAGAATTTAGGCCCGGTGGCCTAATTCAGTCACACACTCTGGTATCTGGTTTAAGCATCTGGTTGGACAGGCGCACGTGTCAGACACAGAGCTGTGGTTTCAACGCTGCGCCCCTCAAGACAGCAGAAGGAAAACCACTTCATGATCAGTCAGCCCCTCGCCTCCTCCAGAGCCTTTAACTCAGATGGTATCTGCAGGAGCTCAGGCAGCTGGTTTCAGGCCGTTAGCCTTATGGATGGATGCAGCCACCAGATCCACAAACAGCAGAGCAAACGTTACCATGGAGACAGAGTTTCTCCAAAGATTCACTCTTTTACTCATCCAGGTCAAGATGTTCACCTGCTGCTGCTGCTAACCGCAGCCTGTGGAGAGCAGCAGGAAAACAGGAGCTGGTTTCAGCTATGATGTCAGTGATTCCAGCTGTAACAACAGTAAAACAGATTAATACCATTAATATTAAAGTTAACAGATCATTGCTGTTTTATTCAGTCTGTGTTTCATCCCATGGCTCGGCCCAATGTTAGCAAACATGAGAATAACTTTGTACTTTTTGCTAACCGGTTAGCATTGCAGGACAAACCAAAACTCCAGCAAGTTTATCAACCAACACTCTTGAACTTTTTAGTTTTTCTTTCTTCACTTTTTTATATTAACTTAAATATTTACTGCTTGAGGTCAATTAGAATTATGAAAACTATTGATGTTGGCAAAATGACAATAACTATGCAGATAATCTTTAAATTTTTTTTATTTCTATGTCAAAACATTTCACCTGTTTGGTCTTTAAAGTCTTTACCCTTTTATAATATTACCTCTATCCAGATCTCTTGTAAAAGTTATTAAAGGTCGAAGGTCAATCCTGGGCCTGTTCTGTATTAATTGTAAGCTTTGCTGCTGGGAACCAAACGTCATGATGAGCTACAGATCTATTTACACTCAAACATCGGATCTAAACCTTTACGCTGTTCACTGATCTGATTTGACATAAAACTTGGTTGATTTATATTTCTTGGCTTAAAATTAGGAAAAAAAGTATTTTATTTTGATGATCCAAAATGTACCATTTCTTCTGCTTTGGTATTTCATTTCTTGTCTTAATAGTTTCATGTTTCTTGATGTTTTCCACCCTTCTGCTCCAGTTAATGTGGTTTTATAAATAATTTAATGCTTTCCTCAAATCCTCAGCAGAGTTAAAAGTTGTACATAAATTTCCATTTGTATTTAATTACAGCAGTGAATTAACTTTCATATTACATCATCATTTATTGTCTGGAACAGAGTCAGCTTGATGTTCTGCTGGTTAGTAGTCGGGTCCAGTCAAAGTTCAGCAGACCGCTGTGCAGCACATCTGGATCCGCCCTCGATCTGTTAAGGCTTTGAGAAATAAAAGCTAAATTCTGCGTAGAAATTAATAACTGAAAATGTTTTCTAATTGATTTTGTTTAAAATCATGAAATTGAAGATCAGAGGTAAAATTTCACATCATATTTAACCTGTAAAGCAGTTTTTAGTTTAAATGTTTGGGTCAGCGCCGCCTCTAGAGGAAGTTTGTTCACCTCAAGCTGAAATCACACTTGGCTGTAAATTGCATCAGAGGTTACAGTGACCTTCACTCTCTCCTGCAGACGCTGGTGGACCAAAACATTTGACCTTTTCTGAACTTCTCTGGGTTTCTCTCTTCTTTTTTCACAGCTCTTGCACAAACAACATGTTCTCAGGTTCGAACCTGGAGACGATCGCGTTAGCAGGAAGCTGTGGCGTCTTTGACACAATCATCAGAGGTGTGATGATGAAACCCCCCGATGGCGAGGCGCCTCAGTGCAGCGGCTCAGGATGGAGGTAGCAGCTCTCTGCGCTGTCGTTGGTGAGTAAAAAACATTTTTAATGTAGTTTAAAGTCTCTTATTTCTGATTCATCTTCTGGTTCATTGATTCTAAAACTCACTTTTTAGATTTTAATTTTAGTTTTTAACCAGAAGTAATTCCAGAAAATGTTTCTCTGATGTTAAGATCTGACTTATTTGCTGCCACTGAAACAAAATGAAACTTAAATGGGAAACATCTTCAGCTAAATGATAACTTTATTCATGGGAAACATGAAGATCAGAGAGTTTCCTGCTTTGGTTTTTCTCTTTGATCACTAGTGTTGCATCGGGTCAAATCGGTTACATCAGCTGCATCAACTCGGCTTCAGTAGTCGACTGTCATGAATGTGAATCACCGTTCTATCTAAAAAATGATTCATCGTTTAAAAAGTCAGCAGAGAAAATAAAACGGCAGGATTTTGTTGTTTTTCTGTTTCTGAATCGATCAGAAACATTTTGAAAACTTTTCCTCTCTGAAGGTTTTTCTCCTCTTTGCAGCTTGTCTGAGGCTCTTCCCCAGCAGATCCCAGTTCTTCCAGTATGAATCTGTTTCTCTGAGCTGTGAAGGAAACTCGTCTGAGTGGAGAGTCAGGAGAAATACATCAAAACAAATAAATGGACTCTGTCCCTCATATTCAAATCACACACATGAAACTGAATGCATCTTCAGTGAGCTGTATGAAGCCGACTCTGGAGTTTACTGGTGTGAATCTGCAGCAGGCGAACGCAGCGATTCAGTCAACATCAGCGTAAAAGGTGGGTTAGAACCAGCACAGGCTGATCTGGTTTAATTGTTTGCTCTAACTGGTTCAGGCTGACCTGGTTGTGGTCTGGAAGAGAGAAAAGTCCTCTAAACAGGACGCAGATAAATTCACACAAAAAGCTTCAGTTTGAGGTTTGGTATCTCAAACATCTCTCAGTCTCAGATTACAGCCACATTTATCTCATGATAAAAAATCAGTAGAGTTCAGATCTGATTTGATGCTTTCAGACGAGTTCAGATGATTCTCCTGGAACCAGGGCAATATCGACAGCTGAAATATCTGAAAAGTGTTTACAGAGAGTAAAATCCTGAAGCTGTAAAGCAGAAACTTAGATATAATTGTGGAAATTAGAATTCTGGAAAAATTATCTTAATAAAACCCGGCACTTTAAAAAAGTGCCGGGTTTTCTTTTTTTATTTTTTTTATTTTAAAAGAAAACCAAGTTTTCTTTTAAAATGTTTTTGCGCCATGTTGATCCAGTTTTTCGGCCGTATCGACATTCGTACATTTCGTAAAGCTGCAACGGAAAAACAACCAGACGTTCCTATTGGTGGGAAAGACGAAGAAGAAAACAGGAAGTGGTACGGTTATGATGGCGTGGTTCTGTTAATGATTTATTGTGTGAACAAACTTATGCAGGTGTGATTTTACTTGCGTTTTTTATTTAATGGAAATATCGTAACTGCAATATTAAGCATTTCTCTTTTTTTAACCTTACTTGAATATCTACAGTTTTGTGCACATTTCTAACTGAAGTGCATCTCATTAAGTTGCTGCTGAACTGCAGATCTCCTTCAGTGACAAACAGCTGCATCCAAGGTGCACAAAGCAGCGTTATCAAAGATCCTTCCTTCCAAAATGAAAACGCATCTACATACATACATGCTGCTATTTGCACAGTTTTATTGTCACTAAATGTCACTAATGAGCCTGTTTTCAATGCGTTTTATACATTTTGCAAAAGAATATTCTACTCACTCGCACATCCCTTTGAATCGACAGAATTTGCTATTTTTAATAACTGCACAGATTGTTGTTCTTAGTGTTATATTATATTTATGTTTGGGTGAATCTACAGTTTTCTATTCTATTCTGTTGATTAATCCTTTGCTGATTTATGACACTTTAAGAGTTTTTTTTGACACAGCTCAGTCTGTGTTATGTTTCTTTCTGTATGCAGGAGATAAAAATGCTCATAATTTTTTTCTGACTCATTTAAAACTCGTTTTCTTCCACATTTTGTTTCTCAGATGGATCATTGATCCTGGACAGTCCTGCACACTCAGTTAGTGAAGGAGAAAACCTGACTCTTCACTGCAGATTCAGGCCACCGTCTTTCTCCAATCTGACTGGTTTCTATAGAAACGGGGTTCTGGTCGGGAACAGCTCTACGGGAACCTTCACCATCCGAAGCGTTTCTAAATCTGATGAAGGATTTTATAAATGTAACGCCTCTGGAGTGGGAGAATCAGCAGAAACCTGGCTGGATGTAACAGGTGAGAAATGTTTTATTTAAATGATGCCTGCAGTTTTATGGAATGACAGTAGTGCCAAAAAACAATCTCTGTTTTATTATTATATGCTAAATTACAGTCTCTAGGGAACGTACATTTTTCATTTCTTATTCTTTCTCTAAAATGTATTGATTAATTCTAATGAATAAATTGCTTTAATATAATTTTTAGTAGATTTAATTAGGCTGCTCATGTCAACTGAGTCCAGTTGACATGAATTTAATTTTGAGTAAATTAAATTCTATGCAGCTTTTTAAAGATTTAAAGATCCTTGAAATGACTTTGCATTTAGAAGCTGAATTACCAGATTATTAATCCCCAGCGGCATCATTAAATATGATTAAAGAGAAATAAATTAGATTTTTTCATCGATAAAAGTAAAAAGGATGTGTTCTCTTCTGGCGTTCAGAGCGGTGGGTTTTATCTGCCGCCCTCGTTTGTGTCGAGATGCTCGTATTGTTTGTATGTAGGCCAGCTAACCTGCTATCTTTGTGTTTTAAAGGGCGCAGGCCTCAAACGCCTACGGCTCCGCTCGCCCTCATACTACTTCCTGTTGTGGCCTGCATTTTGTTGCTGATTGCGCTGATGTTGCTCTGCCGCTGGAGAAACCGCAAAGGTCAGTGTGTTTTCAAGTAAACACTCAGAAATTTCACATCCTCCTGCGTCTCTGTGTTCAGGTGTCAGAAAGGAGGGAGGGGAATAAACGGAGGAGTTTACGTGAAACGAGAATCTCTGTGACCTGAGGATTATTCAGACTGATTTAGCTTTAAAGGAACCATTTAACTTAAAGTTAACGTTTCGTAGCGGTCCGACCAGAATCCTGGTCAAAATTCTTGTTTAAATTACATTTTCTAAATCTAAATCTGGCAGAGATGTGACTCATTCTGGGTTTATCTGTTAACCCTGCAGTGGTTTTGAGTGTTTAAACTGAGGTTTCTAATGTGGACACAGAAAACAAATGGAAAAAATCCTCCTTTTTAACTCTGATTTTTCTTTTGGTTCATGAAAGCATCATTGCTCTATGCAGCACTGCAGAAGGTTTGAGGCTGGAGATTTTAAAACTTAAATTTAGTGTTAATGTGTTAATTCACTAAATCAAAAACTGACGTAAAGATTTCATCCTCAAAGTCTGACGACATTAATTTACACATTTTCTTCATGTTCATGGAACTAAATGTAACTATAAAAGGTCTAAATCTTAAACACTAAAAGACAAACAGAATCGTCACATTTCAAATTATTCTCTTCATTTCATTATTTAGATTTAGTTTTAGTTGCTTTTAGTTCCCACCACACAGCATTTACTGTGCATAAAACTAAAAGGGGAAAATCATTAATCATCAAATTGTTTAGTGCCTGCACCGAATGATTTATTTTAGAAACGTTATTTCCTCACTGAGTAGATAAAAACATGAGGAGTGAGATCTCATTCTACGTTAAATTTAATTACAGATTAATGACCAGAGTTCATGTTCCAGCCTGTTTCTCATGTTTTTGTCTTAATTCAGGTTTTTCTTCTTACTGTTTTTTTCTCAGTCTGTGCCGTGAGAACAGCAGCTCCATCTCTTTATGGCACAATAAATAAAAAACAAACATCACCTCTTTTATTATGGCGTGAAAGAATGAAGGGAGTTGAATGTCAAACATGGAATGTGATCATCTTTGACACAGAAGTCATCGTTTTACTGCGTGGGTTTTAGTGTTTTTACACTAATAGCTTTGCTGATGACATCAAAGGTTATTATTAGCTGTTACTCCACCTCACAGTTATGTCAGACATGTAAAACTAAATATATTTCAGTATTCTTACGTATCCTATTAAGAATCTTTCTTGATTCCATTAGTCGTCACTGTCTGATGCATTTCTATAAAAGGAATTTTATCTCAGTGCTAAAGGTGAACTCTGAGTTCACACCTAAAAGCAATTAGAGATGATTAGACCAATTAAGGCCTTAATTGTCATGATGACGCTGGTTTCCTCATTGACTTGCTTTGAAAAGCTGCAATACCTGAGAACCAATGCATGACCAGGGAGAACCTTCTAGACGTGAGGCAACAATGCTGATGTCATGCTTCATTTTTAACCCTCAGCTTGAATCACGTCATCTTAAAAACTTTACGTTTTCAGGCACAACTGAAAATGTGTTGTTTTTTTCTACACTGCAAAAACAAAATCTTATCAAGTATTTTCAAGTATTTTGTCTGTTTCTGTTGAAAATATCTTAAAACAGTTAAAATTAGACAAAACTAACACACAAGTAAATCTTCACCAAGATATCAGGGCTTTTTCTTAACACAAAAA
>NW_015114528.1:0-16441 GCF_001443285.1 Poecilia latipinna
TCAGCCTCCCAGCAGAAGTCCGATAAGATGTTGTTATCACGGAATGTCCATGCAGCTGTGGAGCTCAGCTCCACAGCTGCATGAATAACAGGAAGGGCTGAGGTGGGAAGGAGTGTTATGTTTACATATCTTCAAGGAGATTGGAAACATGCAGCCCTTCCAAGGCCACACGGGAAAAGCCAATTCAGATACAGAATGTCTTGTGTCAGGTAGATTATAAATTTCAATCAGTCTGACTGTTCGCCAGTTTGGTCAAGTCCGTCACAAATTTGTCGATAAGCCAGGTATCCACAAGCTCCAAACAGCAGAAATCCTGTTATCATGAATAAATCCAGGGTGAATCCCGCCAGGTGTGTCCCTGCAGGACAAGAGGGCTCTCCTGTGCTCAGTCTTCTCATCGAGAAAATTTGATCAATTGCATTGAGAGATCGGTTGACCAGATCCATAATTTGTAGATTTGGAAAATGTGCAGAAAAAGGCTCCAAAAGTGGAGAAAAAGACAGGACAAAAACAGAGCAAGCAGGGCAGGCATGGGCAGGGAAGGAGCAGAGGGAAAAAGCATCCGCCTTCACCAAGAGCAAGAGAGGAAAAAAGTCATGTAACCCTCATTTTGCTCCACAGATTTCTGAAGAATGGTCTAAAGGTGCGTTTTTGATTAAACCTGGAGATGAAGACATTCACACAGCCAACGAACGCAGGCTTAAGGTGATGTAGATTTGGTCTTTCTCAGAATGGTACGATAGATTAACCATCTAAAACTTGTCCAAACTACACTAAAGATATAATAATTAATTTAAAAATTATGTATAAAAAACAAAACAAATCAGTGTTGCTTTGTTGCCGGTTTGTCCAGGAGCTGATTGGTGCTCCTGCAGGGAAGTTGCACACCGGCAGGAGCAGAAATGATCAGGTTTGTTTTTTCCATCACTGAATCTGTAGTAAAGGTCAGCTGGAAGTAAATCATGAGACAACGTGTTGTGTTTTATTTAAACAGGTGGTGACGGACATGAAGCTGTGGCTACGAGACGCCATCGCTATGCTAACGGATAACTCCCTGCAGCTCATCTCCACCATGGTGGAGCGGGCAGCAATGTAAGATCATTCTGAATGTAAATAAGTTTATTTCTTTTATTCTACTTCCTTAAACCTTTTGTAAATTACAGAGAAATTGACGTCCTTTTTCCTGGTTACACCCACATGCAGAAGGCTCAGCCAGTCAGATGGAGTCACTGGATTCTCAGGTGACTCATTAACAATGAAATCCACCAAGTTTATGTTTCATTTTTTTAATATTAGTGGACATTCACCATGTTTTTTTTCTCATTTCTTTCCCTCAGCTATGCTGTAGCTTTAAGCAGAGACGTGGAGCGGCTTCTGGAGATCAAGAAAAGAAGCAATATTTTACCTCTTGGCAGGTGCAGTGCAAACACTTCCTGCTCCGCTGTGATTTTCATTCACAGATGTGATCAAGTAACAAGAATTATTCTGTTTTCAGCGGCGCCATTGCTGGCACACCTTTTGACATCGACAGAGAGCTACTGCGGACAGGTCAGATCAGTTTGAGAGTTGTTGTGTTACTAATGCTAATAAAAAAATATGCTGAACATTTCTCCTTCTCTGGGTGTAGAGTTGGGGTTTGATAGCGTCAGCCTGAACAGTATGGATGCCACAGGACAGAGAGACTTTGTTGGTATGTCAACTGTATATTTCAGCCTTTCAACATAACCAATGGTTTTAAGTGAAGCCTTCTCATATTTGTGTTTTAAAGTACTTGTTTTTTTTTTAAGCGGAGTTCTTGTTCTGGGCTTCCCTGTGTTTGACCCACCTTAGTAAGATGGCCGAGGATCTCATGCTGTACAGCACTAAGGAGTACTCCTTCGTCACGCTCGCCGATGCCTACAGGTAAACTTTGCTTTCTTTTTTTTTTTTTGCTTCAGTTTGTCAAGACTTCACAAATGTGAATTAAAACATTTTTGATTAAAAAAAAAAACCTGCTTCATAGTCCAGCAGAAAATGAAAATCTTGTGGATTTTTCCTTACCTCATTCATAGGTATATTGGTGAAAATAAAACCTTTTTAAAATGCTATGTAATTTAAATATGTATGAGTTGTTTTTTCTTATTGCTTATTGCCAAAATTTACAGATGAAACAGAAGAAATAAGCAATTGCAAAATGTTTTTTTTTCTGTCTTCTGCTTTTATAAAAAATGGGCTCAACATTTTGGATCCAGTGCTATATTCAGCATGCACTATGTAAAATATGCAGCTCAATTATAATAGTTAGGTTAATAAAATGAAAAACACTTTTTGAAATGTTTTCCTGAAGTACAATAAATTTAAGTTTTAAGAATTTTTACCCAGAAACAGGATAATTATGTGTTGATATGACATTCCCTGTGAAGAACTATTGACTTTTATGTAAAACAATGTAAAAAAAAATTGACTTCAGTTTAAAGTTGTATTAAAAATTGCTCAAATAAACTGTTGACATGACTGAGGTCACACAATCAGATAACGTTTTGATATGTTTACTTTGTACAAAGTATCAAAGTGAAGATGCTAAAATTTTCTTAAATCTATCCCTGTCTACAAAGCATATTAAAAAGTTTGTTTTGCATTTAGGATACATCTGTGAAATTAAATTATATTTTATAAAATATTTATCTTACATCTGCCTGTTACTCCTAGAGTTAGGGTTAAGAACTGTAGCTGCTTACAAATTGTACTTCTTGTCCTCTAATACTTATTTTCTTTAAAAGCTTCTTTAAAATGTTGCCCTTCTTCTGTAACACTCTTCTTCTTCTGTTTATTTGTGTGATTTGTAGCACAGGCAGCAGTTTGATGCCCCAGAAGAAGAATGCCGACAGTCTGGAGCTGATCAGGAGTAAAGCAGGTCGTGTCTTTGGCAGAGTAAGACAAGATTAGTTAAAAATCTACTTTATATTTGTTTTATTGTAGGACTGGTTTACACAGAGTGATGAAGATTCATGATCATGATCATTTGTAGACAGAACAGCATGAACTCTAAATAAGAAGCATCATTTTAATGCTTACTTGGTTCATTCATTTCACCAAAGCTACTTCATTCACTTTGAGCTGTTGCAATAAATACTTAGAGGTATAAAAATCTTTTTCACTTTCAGAAATAATTTGCTTTGGCACATGCAAACACCAGGTGCCCTGCCTGATTTCATAATGTTCTTCCGCAACCTGTTTTGTTTTGTACTAGTGTGCAGGATTCATGATGACTCTGAAGGGTCTGCCCAGCGCATATAACAAGGATCTGCAGGTTTAAACTTACATCTTTTCTAATATTATAACTTCACTTGAAGATTCAAATGTAACCTCCTGTTATGTTGTGGTTTCTGTATTTTTTCAGGAGGACAAAGAAGCCATGTTTGACTGCTATGATACTGTCCATGCTGTGCTGCAGGTGACAACTGGAGTCATGTCGACTCTAAAGGTGAAAACATAAAAATAAAAACCTAAATAATCCAGAGAGTTGAGACCCCAAAAATGATCTGAATCTATCAGTATTTTTTCCCCACTGTACAATATGTTATTTACATCTATTTTTGTTTAATGTTCCTACAAGACATACATATTGTGGAGGACCTGTCAGTTCTTATGGGGAATAAATGTTAATTCTGAAAAACAAGCATAATCTTCAGGTTCTTCTTTTTTAGCAGTAGAGTTTTAAACCAAAATTTGTGATGCTTGAAATAGACACTGTTAAAAAAATAAAAATCCAGTTAAATGTCTTGTCAAAAGGTAATTTCAGATAAATATAGATCCTGTTAAAACCTTCTAAAAAGCATGGTTAAGTATTTTGGATTTTACCTTAACATTACAAAGAATATTTTAAACAATAGTCATGAAAGTTAGATTCGTTATTTTTCTTTAAATAGATGTTAATTTGCTTCTCTTGTGTTTCAGATCAACCAGAGTGTAATGGAAGCTGCGCTTAATCCTGACATGTTGGCTACAGATCTGGCCTACTACCTCGTGAGAAAAGGGGTGAGATGATCCAACAATATTGTGTAGTAGCAGTAAAACACTGCAAAACCACAAAATCTTACCAATATCAGTCTAATTTCTAGACTAAATTACGTGATTTAAGATATCTTCACTACAAACTAGTCCAAAATTACTTAAGATTTTGTGTTTTTGCAGTGAATTAGTTTTGATAGCTTTATAAATTGTTAATGTTTATGTTTTGACACTCTTCTCGTTCCAGGTGCCATTCAGAGAAGCCCATGGTCTCTCTGGAAAAGCTGTATTTGCAGCTGAATCTAAAAATGTCTCCCTGAATCAGCTGACTGAGGCGGACCTCGCTGCTATCAGGTAGTTGACACTCATGTATGGATGCATATATGTTTTTAATCAGAGGAAACATCAACTTAACAGCTAAAGGAATAAATCATTGTGAGTTAACTATATAGTAGAAGTTCTACATATATTTTTTTATTATTTTTAATGATTTTGAATTCAATCTTTCTTTTCTCTGTCTGTGTATGCCATATGGATGCGTGTGTGTGAACTTTAGCCCGTTGTTTGGAAGTGATGTGTCTTCAGTGTGGGACTACCGGAGCAGCGTGGAGCAGTACAGCGCTTCTGGGGGAACATCGAAGAGCAGCGTCTCTGCCCAGGTGGAACACCTGAGGAACTGGCTGAAGACTCGTTCACCGTGACCTCTTCTCTGTGACCTCCAGCTGTCAGACTTGGGTCAAAGTGAATTACTTACACCTTTATTCACACTGCCTTTATAAGCTTGAAATTTATTTGCTTTAAGTGACTTTCATCTCAGGATACTTTTGTTGATCATGTATTCTTACCTGAGCAGTGATCAATAGGTTACGGAATAAAGGATAATGTTACAGACTTCACTCAAATAAACCATGAGTGTTAATTTATTTCATTTCCAGCTTTATTCATATCTTCCACTGATGACTCTGCATCATTTCCCTCCAGTTTTTACTATTTTGTGCCTGTTCCATTGCCACTTCTTTCATTCCTTTGCTCATTTTGCACCAATGTACTAAAACCAATATTTAAGCTATTTTATGTATTATGCAGTGATATTAGCGTATTGGTATTATTGGGGTTTCACTTTAAATTTCTACTCTAAAAAGTGCCGTAAAGGCATCTGGCAAGCAGCTCCTCCTCCTCTGTACAAATTCAGGTCAAAAATGCCGTGCAACAGGTCATAGTTGTCATGACTACAGTATAGCGGGTAAAATCCTGTATTTTTCAACTTAAAATTAAATACGGTCCCTGGTGGCGATAAACAGGAAAAGATAATTGGCTCCTACAGACAGAATTATCAGCCAATCCGAATTGACGTACAATGACGGTGGGACTCACAGAATGTTGAATCATAATTTACAAAATGGCTGCCGCATTCGTTTCATCTCCGGTTGACCTAGTTGCTGACTTATTAAAATCTCCTTTTTCGAGACGCTCTTTCACGGATAAAAAAAGAAATAACTAAAAATGGAAAACCCACATCAAACCTGGATTCATTAAAACAAGCCAGTAAGAACTTTGTTAGGCATTTTAAAGACTAAATTTGAGCGCTATGAGTTGCTAACAGCTAGCACTGAGCACAACAACCTGTGGATTTTATTTACAAATAATGGGTGAGTGTTACTTTTTTATCACTTTCTCATTCAGACTTTACTGAATATTTTTTCTTTTATTTGTTCACATAGATTTGAGCAGTTTGGATTGAGGTTGAGCTTGGCCTTAACTGGGGAACAGAAAAGTTTTGCTAAACTAATGTCTGTTCAATTGTGTGCGCTGTTGCCAGTCTATTTTGTTAAAATATATGTTGATATATTGCTTGATATATGCATTGATGCCTTAGTTGGCGTATTTTTATTTATTTGCATATTATTGGATGCCTGTGGCTTGGTGTGGTACATAGTTTTTGCATTGTCCTGCACAATGTGTGTATTGTTCAGGTAGGAAACTCTTATTGCACATATGACAGGCTTGAATTTCTGCACCTGAACATTTCTGATACTGTGTTTTTTTTTTTCTGAAAGACATGCTGCATTGAACTTTGTTTGTGATTTTGCATAAATATGTATTATTTTATTGAAGACAATATAAACATACTTTTTTGGGGGTAAAAGTTTAATGCTTTTCTTTATTTTAAAATCTAAAAATAGAAATAAAATGGCGGTTCTTTTATTTAAAAATAACACAGAACATACACCATACCTTTGCTGGAAGATGGTGGCACAATCATACTGTATGAATTGGTTTCTTCAAGAGTAACAGGAAAACTTGTCATAGGAATCATGACATAAAAACTATTGGAGGCTGTGTAATTTGAAATTATATTATATGTTCTAAATAATATGTATCAGGATCATTGGCATGAACAGAGCTGAGAGGATGACGAACAACATTTGGTTCACTCTCTTATGAGCTGCGCCTGACTTGGAGCTGTAAACTACTCTGCCATCCAGAGGCTGCGTGGGTCTGAAGATGTTTGTCATGGGCTGTCCTGTCCAAAATCTGCACTGTTTAACTATGGCATCCAGCTGGGGAGCAGAGGAAAAAAACATGAGACTCTGACAAAAAGAAAAGAAACTGAAGAAAAACAAGTTTTACCTTTTTTACCGAAGTAATGGCAAAATGTACTGCGTAGTAAAACACTCATAAAAGTAAATTTTCTCAAAAAAGTTAGTCAAGTGAGTGTAATTGAATAAATGTAGCTAGTTACTACCTGACTCTGAATGCAAATAGGTGGTCATTAACCGGCAGAAATATTTAAAATGTATGTTGTTTTTTTTTTAGATAAAAATCAAAATAAAATGTTAAATGACTCCTCACCTGTCGACTGCTGATTGACAGTATCCTATGAAACACTGTCCATGCAACCGCCTGCTCACATCCCGGAGTTGTCATGGAGCCCACGTAGCGGTAGTAACTATGAAGCTCGGAGGCTGCCGGGATGATGTAACTCAGTCTAAAGTTTGGAATCACTGTGCTGCTGCCTTAACACAGTCAGAAATAGAGATAGCCAGCAAAAAAGATCAAGTTAGTACTTAGTAAAATCTTAGAACTGCATGTTTTTGTGGTTTCTTGGGGAAACAACACTGTTGTTTAACCATTGAACGTGTTTACTAATTGTTCAAGCTTGTTTCCGTCAAATGTAAGTTATAGTGTATTCCTTTGGTGCTGCATCTCTCCAATTATACCTCATAATTTTTAGATGTCTTTAGTAATTTAATTCATGTGTTTCCTATGGACGCTCTGCATGTTACTATTTATATCATGAAATTTCGCGCATGCGCACAACGCTGGAGGGCGTTATGCGCATGCCATCTAGCCGTAGTAGAACAATACCGTTAACTAACTAATTAAGCCCAGAGATGTAGGTATTATTAATTTAATGCAGTGTGCCACAGCAAAGAGGAAAATAACGCAGAAAATCGTTAAAGAACTCGACCGCACGTTTTTTCCGCCTCGCTTTCTGTCTGTGCTACGGTACACGCACACTCGTTGCCATAGCAACTGACAATAAGGCCACCATACGTATCAGGGTTCAACATTTTAAAAGTACTCAAACATTTCCCTCACAAAGAACAGGACATTCAGTCCATTAGTGTTTTTAGGCTTGATGTTTATTTTGCGATGATTAATAAGCGCTCACTTGATAAATTAGCTACCGCTGCTATTAGGTTAGCTAATAACAGTTAGCTAACACACCGCTGCTAATACTTTTAATCTACCACAGCGGTTTTAGATGAGCTAATTTAAACGCCTGATCTACTGATGATCTATCAGAGTTGGTGTTTAGGTCGCCTTTTTTATTTTGTAACTGAACCGAAACACACCGAATTACTCATCATGTTAAGGTTGTCAAAGTCAAACAAGCATAACTGAACTACTTCCCTCTGTGTGGAAGAGAGGGAAGTAGTTCCCTCTCTTCCACACAAAGCACACGCAGTGCTTTGTTACGCAGTAACAAAGCACTGCGCTGTCATGTAAAAGCGTTCTTTTACATGACAGGCAGACATTTAAGATTGTGTTTATCTCTTCAGTTGGACCAGACGCCTCAAATTCCCCCTAAACCCTAATTACCTATTGCACTGTACATGGGTTCAAGTTTCAAGTCCAAGAAGAATAACAACATTCATGATATGTTTTTGTGTTTTTAAATTAAAAAAATAATATATTTACCATTGTTTTTTACTTGACCCAGAGCAGCAATTATTGTGTCTAGATGAGGATGATCATCTGCTGTTTCCTGTAAGGAAGTCAACAAAAATACAATAGCCTATAATAATAATATGATAAGATAAACTGAACTTGGAAAGACATTTACAGTATTTTAAGTATTCACTCTTCATATTTGATCAGATCACAATCCCAGTCTAAATGTTTTAGGTTGGGATTGTATGTGACAGACTAACAACAAGCAGTGCATACTTGTGAAAGGCAAAGGTGTCCAAACTTTTTTGCACTGAGGGCCAAAATCGCAAGCTGAAAGTATTCAGGGGTCAAAATTTATATCCCGATTTTTCTTGAGCCCCACAAAAGGCTCAAGAAAAATCCTTTGTGTCGTACTTAACATTCTCAGTTTAAGAACATATAAACTTGCCACGGAAAATCTCATCTTAAAAAAATTACAAAAAGTGTTGGATGACCACTCTTTAATTGAAGTCAGAGGCCAGAAATGGCCCCCTGCCCCACACTTTGGACACCCCGGCAGTAGAGTGATGCGTTACCTCAAAGAAGAGGGCGAGCAGAGCGATGCCCGCCATATCGTGTCCTGCTTCCTCCAGAGAGCTGTAAGGCTCCTTAATATGGACTATGTGCAACTGTGCAGACAGAAAGGAAAGGTATTATAAGGAATCGTACCTAGAACACAAACCTGAAAAAAATAATCCTAACAAACCAGTTTTCACTGCAGTCATTTTAAATTTGAACTGAAATTTGCATTATTGCTCAATACCGGTGTTACACCATATTCTGTGACATTGTGACCCTGGGAGGCGCTGTTGCATTTTAACACCATGAGTCACTAAAAATGTAAGATTTGCAGGGGAATGTGGTGACTGCAACAAACGCAAAAGGAAAAATACAGAAAAAGATGAACAAAGGATAGAAAAATCTCACCACTAATATTATGACTATTATGGAAATATAGATGGTCACATAAAATGATATCCTGTTCAGATATTGTAACCAAACTGTAACTTATAGAAAAACACCAAATACTTAAGTAGTAGAGTTTAGTATTTTACCATAAGTTACAGAATGGTCACAATATCTGAGATATATTTTATTTCCATAATAGTCATAATATTAGTGGTCAAATATGACTTTTTATTCTTTGTTTGGCTTTTTCTTTACTTTTAGTTTTATTTTTTGTTCTTTTTCTTTATTTTTCCTTTTGTTTCTCCTCTGCAAACCTTACATTTTTGACATAGCATCGTGTTAAGACGTGTCAAACACAAGGTCTGTGGGCCAAATCTGGCCTGCCATAGCTTTTTTTGTGGCCCTGAGGAGTCTAGACTCAACTCTAAGTGTGCTTAAATATCATGCTATCAATCAAATCAATGCAGTTTTTATCTGCTTACATAATTAAGTGCAAATATCACAAAGTATTTTAAGTTAGTATCACAAACACTTTGGTTTTTATTGCAAAAATCACAAAATGAATCACAAAATCCTGGAGGGACTCAGAAGATGTTCAATAATATTTAATTTTAAGAATTCATTGATATTTTATCAGTACATTCTGGCACAACTGTCCCTTTAAGAGCATTCATGATCTTGATTTGGCCCAAAACAACGAGTTTGACACCCCTGTGTTAAGATGTTACAGCGCCTCCTACAGACACAATATACACCTGCAACAAACCACTAATATTCTGTCTGAAGCAGATTACAGGTTGTTTGCGTCATAATTTATACCAAAATATGCTTTTAGGTCTTCAAAAATCTGCTGAATGCAATAGAAAACGCCACTTATCGAGTAACAGCTGCAGTATAATTCATAATCCTGTTATTCACCCGGCCTTTACGCCCTTACCTCCATGGGAAATCTTTCCCCATCAATGGTGTGCTCTGATCCCGGTGTCCCTCTCTCTCCCCAGTGGAAGTGAAACTGGGCCGCTCTGTAGTGACCCGGCAGAGCGCCTCCTGTCAGCCGCACTGACTCTGGTAAAGCAAAGTGAGCTGATGGAGAAAAACGAAGTCACAGCGTGAATCTAACAAGCATTGAGGCTCTGAAAGGGAGGAGAACAGATTAGGCTTTGGTGTTTTTCATTACCAGAGTGGCCCTTGTTCTCTACTGTGATGTTGATTAAGTCGGTGTGTCCGATGAAGCTGAAGTGAGGAAGGGCGCTGCTGAAATGAACTTTATTGGTCACGATGTTAATTGGCGACTGGCGTAAACCTCCACATCTGGGAAACAGAGCTGCCCAGCGGCTTGGGTCTGGAAAAGAGAGTCATCACATCACACTGTAAACATCTGAAGGTGGTTTAACTTGAAAATTAATCTTCACCTGCTGCCAACACAAAACAATTGTTTTGGTTTTAACTCAGAAATTAAAGTTCATGAAGTTGATTTAACAATAAGAAACAAGTTGTCTAAAAATTGTTCTTTAAGTTTACTAGTCTTGAATTTTGTGTTTTAACTTAACACTGCAACTTAAACCAAATAGTTATGTCACAATATGCAAGAAAAAACAGAGCACTCATTTCTGTATTATTTTACTCACAATATCAAGTTAAACTAACTACTTATTTTACTTTAGAATCATTTTAATTCTTGTTTCAAATTGCATGAACAAAATTTCTGATCTGATAATGAATTTTATTAAATTCAGCTCAGAAACATTTAGTGTGAGCAGGACATTATCTTCGAGCTTTGAAAACTGAGAATTGCTTTAAAATGAATATTTGCTTTAATAACAAACAAGAGTTGGATCAATGTAACACACTTCCATCTCAGAATACATAAACATGCCGCTAAGCATTGTGGGAAATATTTCCCACTCTTCTCTTTTTCCTCTTCCAGTTTTTTTTAAGTGCTACCCTAAAAACTGTAGTTTATTCAGCTGAGAGGTTTGAGAAAATGAATAAAAAGTTAACACAACTTACTGCTGTAAGTTTATCTTTCACAAACTCAAACGGGTCCAAAGTGTGGCCAGAGGGCCATTTTTGGCCCCTGCACTGAATTTACGCGGCCCTAACCCTGGTTAAAGAATGATACCAATTTAGATGGTGGTAGATGCAGATAGACTTTAAATAATGATTTATTATTATTTCTGGTTATAATAATTTATTTGAAATAATTATTTCTGATAAATTAATTTTTTTTTTTTTTTTTTACTTTTTTTATAGTAATTAAGATCCCAACTATTCAGTGACTTTAGGTTGGGATGTTTCCAAATAAGCTTTTAATCTATTAATTAATAAGCTTTTTAAAGATTATTCTGAAAAACTTAATATATTTTTTAAAGAAAGACTGACACAAATCCTGGCCTAATTTTCCAGAATACACTAAATATAGTATATTGAATTTTTTTCAATTGATATATTTTTTTAATCTAAAAATGCAAAATTGCTTCTAACTTTAGGATGTGGAATGACTTACACATCTATAATCTATAATAAAATCTAACAACTCAATGTTTAGTTTATTGCAAATAATTATAATAAAGTTACAAGATTTTAATTTTAAAAAATATTACAGTTTTTAAACCTATAAGTGCCTCTGACATGATGATTTTGGTCCATGTGACAAAAAGTTTGGACACACCTGATCTGTTGTTGGTGATATATAAGACACAACCCAGAAAATAAACTAAATTATGGTTCCAGTTGATCCATTTATTGCAACTAAAGTAGAATAAATGTTTATTTAGAGTTGAAGAAGAGACGCTGCAGGGGTGTACTTAGTTTACCCACCACTGCATATTTTAACACCAAGATCTACTGGAGGTTCTGTGTTGTATGTATGTAATGTAAGAAGAAATGTACTGGTATATAACAGTCTATAAACATCTAAAATATTAAAATGCACAGATTATTTGTGAGGTTTAAAAAGACTAAATTTAAACCTTTTACCAAATAACAATCTAACCCAAACTTGCACTGCGTCATGTGGATAAAAAAATATTTAATTGATTTGTTTTATTCATCCATAGATTTGAATTGGACCTGTTTGAAGTTCCTTCATATAATATTTGCTGCAGCTTTTCGCAATGTAAAAAACTGAATTGAACTGAGTTAGATTAGCTTTGCTGCTGTTTGAATATTTTACTCACCTTTGCATGTGTCATCACAGGTCTGGCTCTGGTAACACCACTCAGCTGAAATCACAAATAAAAATCTGAAACAGGGGTTTTGTTGCAGCTTCTTGTTCAAAAGAGGCGTCATGAAGTTCATAAAATAATTAGGTTAGCTTTTATAACAGTTTCTATTAATCTGTTTATATGTTTAATCCCAGAAACTAAACTTTGAGAATTCAGAAACAAAACAAAAAAAAAAAAAAAATACAAACAAATCCATCAGCTGGATTGTCCAGTTAGTTTGTTATATGTTCCTGTGTAGTCTTTATTTTTAATGCTTTGTTTGTTTGGATGCTTCTGTTAAATCAATAGGGAGAAAAATACACTACAAATTATAATTATTTTAACCCCTGGGATGAACTGTGGATTACTAGAGGTTCTAGATTTCTACTCCTTGCTTTCAAAGAAAATACTAATCACAAAAAGCATTCCACTGGTGTTTTTTATTTATTTTTATTTTTCCCTGTGTGCCGTATTAATTGGCTCTGACTCAGTAATAAAAATATGTTTTTTTAGACCTCTACAACAGCTGTGTCAAACTTTTTGTTTCGGGACAAATCAATATCAAGAATGCTTTTAAAGGGCCCTTTGTGCTAGAATGTATTGATAAAACTTCACAAACTGTAAAAATATCAATTAATTCTTAGAAGTAAATAATAATATTGACCATCTTTTCAGTTCTTCCAGGATTTCGTGATTCTTTTTGTGACATTTTGCAATAAAATAAAAAGTGTTTGTGGTACTAACTTGGAAATATTTACGATATTTCCAAGTTGAGTTTGACACTTGTGGCTTAGAGTATTCTCTGGAGTGTCACCTTTATTTTGATAACAGAACCATTCAAATACGTCTTGTAATTTTTGAGAAATATTGAATTAATTTAGTCATTTTTGAGAACTCCAGCCCCTAAATGTGATACTCATGCGTAATTAGTTGTTTTTTTTTTTTTTGCTTCCTGAAAGACTGAAGCTTAAGTTTCTTAATGACCAATAAGCTTCTATTATATTTGAACATAAATCTGTTTTCTCAAAAAGCACCACTGCTGATTTAGTCGTGTTCTTTTGACAAGGAGTCTAAGACTTTATTTGTGTCACAAAGGAGCAGTTGTGAAACCGCTGATTGCATTCAGAGTAAAGTGAGTGCGTCGCTCCGTCAGGCACTGATGAAGTCGTTTACTGTTGTCCTGTTGCTGCGTATTATGTTGCTGATGAGAAAAAACTCCCTCCAGCGTCTGGCTCTGTGGTGGGAATGAAGGCTGGAATGGAGAACCATTTAGCTAATACAGAGACACAGATTAACCCATAATGGCGTCCTTTGAAAGGGGACAACAGTTCTCACCAGGTGAGAACAATGCACAGGTGGAGGTGGGTTTTACCCCACCTGGCTCACACACCTGTGTCAGAGTCAGCAGCGAAGAAAAGCCAAAGACGGGAATCAAACGTCGGCTTAAATTTGGTTTCCTTCAATTAGATGAATGTTTTAAATTCTTCATTTTAATTTTCTTTGTCTGGAACAGACAAAGAAATGTGGAAATTCACACCAGGAGGTTCTTAAAAATCATTAGCTGAGCTGCAGGAAACAATAATTTATATAAATAATATAGTATTTTATTGTATTTTCTTCCTGCAGGAAAAGAAAAAAGCTTTCAACAATCAGATTTTATGTGCACTGTTAATCAACACACATGTATCTCTTCACAAAAATACTTTTAATTTGTAAATACACAGACTTTGTGAAATTTATTGCATTTTAAACACTGTATTGTATTATTAGTATTTACAAATGTTTGAAAATAATATTTGGACACAAATACAACATTTTTTTTTTTAAATTCAGGACATTTTCTCATTTTGAAAACATTTGTATTAATATTGAACACACTGAGTAGTTTATTAATAAGTGCTCCATGTAACAGCACAATTAACATTTCTGTTGAAATTTTCATTAATAAATTTCAGTTTCCTGATTAAGTAAAAGGCCGATGAAAAATATTTTAATAAAAGTTTATTGTTTTTATTTGTCATTGCCTTGACATTTTATCCCACAATTCACCTTGATTAACCACACTTTAATTATTCCTATTCTTTGGCATTTTATCCAACAATAATTGCTGATGATTGCTTTCTTTCTTGTGATTTTTGCTTGATTAGGATTAAAAAATATATATTTTCTGTCAAAGCTGATTTATTTATTTATTTTTTCCCTCAGTTTCACAAGTCCACAAACTCGGCTCGTCTTAAAACACATTTCAAGCGTTGCATATAACTTTTTGGAGTTGCAGAAAAATGCCATGATTATTATCATTTACACACACACACAGTGAACGATGATAAAAGTTTTTGTTTGAGTTGAGAGTCTTACCTGATGCCCTGGAGCGCAGGTAGAGGAAAGCCAGGAGGTAGAGAGAAGAACGCATCGTTGGGAGCAGAGCAGGCGAGAAGTGAGACTCTATTCCACCGGCTGACTTGGAGCACCACTTGTCAGTGGGAGGGATGCAGATGGGGTGTGTGTGTGTGTGTGTTGGTTGAAAAAAAGAGAGAGACAGCAGGAAACAAATGGCTTTGAGTCCCAGAGGCACAAATTGACAAGCTGTATTTATTGATCTATAATCATGTCATGAAAACTACATTGATAATTTATTTGCTCCTGATTTGTGCTGCATATTTGTCCATCCACAGCTTGAAGTTTGACTCTTGAGCTTGAAACTGAAAACTGTTCAAAAAGGTTCAAGTGAAAATATAATTAAGACTAAAGCAGTAGGAAACAAGAACAATAAAAAATGGTGTCAAATTATTAAAAATAGCATATTCATATCTAAATAAATATGTAATATGAGCAAGAAAATGGAAAAAATATATTGTATATATGTAATGAATGCACTACATTAATAACTATTTGATAATCATTTTATTTTTTCTTGTAATTGTTTTAAAATTAACCTTGCAGATGGATTTTACATTATTTACCTGTTTGGTCACTTTGTATTCTCCCTTTTCAATAAATATAATTGAATTTAATCTTTTCATGGAATATGAAATAAAAAATGTGATAGATTATATTAGATATAGTAGAATGTAATAGAAACACACAAGTCAAACAAACAAGTAGAAATATATTTTAATATTCATTAGAACACTTATTTATTTTTGTAATTATTAATTACAAGTTTGTGAAATGTTAATGGTACAATAAAAGAAATGTTTAACTTTTGTTCATACTTACTGAACCTAAGTACAGTTTTCAGCACAAACGGAGTAAAAAGATCCTTCATGTGATTCGGATGTAATCAGACCAACCAGAACCAGAACCTGGTCACAGCTGCACAACAAACATAAAACCACTAATAAAATGGACAAACTTCATGTTTCCAGCTTTTTAAACAACATTTCTTCTTTAAGGCTAACGTCATTCTTAGCTTCAGCTAAGCTTCAGTTTCTTCATTTTAAAGCTTTAAAATCCTTCCAAGTTTTCAAACCTCCGTCAGGTTCAATAAAAACGTAGTGATACTGAATACAAACGCAGATAATCAGTTTCCTTCAGCACTGATACAGACAACACTTCTATTATTAATGAAATGCTAAACGGATTTAAGGCAACAGCCAAAAAATGGCCTACATTTTACTGAATATGATGATTTGACTTATTATGACTTCATCTATAGTTACTCTGATATTTTTCCTTCTCAGGCAGAATAAGGAAGATGGCGGTAAACTGGAGGTGAGGAGAGGAGGGGAGGAAGGACGTCTTCAGCGGAGATATTTCTGAAACAATAGGAAAAAATATTAAAATGTGTTAGTATATGATTGTTTTCTTAATCTGCTTTTAGCAGCTGTGTTTCTAAGGCATCAGATTTTCTGCATAGCTGTAGTTTATCTTCAGTAAACATAGGGGACTTAAGGATTTATGAAATTACTAATAATTTGTGTAGATAAATAAAGTGCATATGTAGAACTTTGATTTTAATGACAACTGATGAATTTCTACAGCCAGGCTGCTGCGTCTGGTCCACACTAATTAAATTAAATTAAAGTTCAGAGAATATTTTATCTAACTTATTATTACATGTGGTAGAATAATCGTCCTACTGTAAATTCAAAGTTGCATAAAAATGCTTCCTTCTT
>NW_015114528.1:21258-32053 GCF_001443285.1 Poecilia latipinna
CTTATTGGAAACTCAAGACAGCCATAACATTATGATTTTTTACAAGTGTATGTACACTTTTGACCACAACTGTAATTTTGTTTCTGTGGACAGAAAACACTAGAAAAGAATTGTAAATCCTAAAATAAAAAAAGAAGTTGAGTTATGAAGGCACCAAGCTTTTTTTTTTGCTCTGCATTAAGCTCCATCCATCAGCTGTGGTCATTCCTGCAGCATGATGCTGCCACCACCAAGCATGGCGTTTTCCATGTTTACCAAAAAGGTAATTATTCATCTCATCTCTTGTAAACTGAACTGCTTGTTGTTGTGTTGTGCTACTTTCGTCAACAACTAAACGGTTATTAATTGATTATTAATTTTCTTCTATTAACCACCACAGAAAAGCTGGATTGAATCACACACAAGTTGACTCTAATTTTATGACTTAAGAGACTTCTCAGGGCATATTTCATAAGAATTTTAACTGAAGACATGAAATGACACGGACGTTTCAGAAAACAAAAAAAAGAGTAACTATTTTTTACTCTTGACCTTAGTCTGTCTGAGTCCTGTGTTTCTCTTACCTGTAGCACAAAAGCCGCCACCACGGCCATCAAGGCCAGCAGCAGCATCCTGCCCGTCCAGCCCAGGTCAAAGTTCTTCAGTAAGAAGAAGCGGGCCCAGCCCAGTTTCTTGGGTGTGTGTGGCGGGTAGCGCATGTTGTTCACTCCCTCCATCTTCAGCTTTTTGATGAGACAGCCGCGCAGGTGGCTCAGCTGGTCGAAGCTGAACTTGCCGTGGTAGCAGCCCATGCCGCTGTTTCCTGACCGAAAAATAAAATAAGTTAGACTGACGATAAACTTTAGCAATCAGAATAAAGTCCCTGAAAGTGTCAATGTGTTAATTTTTCTGTTAATTTGTTTTAAAGTATTTTAGTTTTAAATCTATTTTTTCAGAGTATTAAATATTTTAAAGTTGACTAAGTTTTATAACTGTTGACTTTATGATGTGTTTTTTTTTATGTTTTTATTATATAAAATGTGCAGTGTCGCTGAAATGTGCTATACAAATAAACTTGGATAATTGATTAATCAATTCAGTTAACATCAGGTATTTGTCTTAGTTCAACATTTTATTTTATCCGAAGTCTGACGCTAGAGGGCGCTCTGGCATTTGCTTCACAGAGATGGGCAGAGTAAGAGTAGCACTACTTCAACATATTTTCACTCAAGTACAAGTAAAAAGTATCCATCCAAGAAATTACTCAAGTAAGAGTAAAATATATTTGGTAAAAAGTCTACTTAAATACAGATATCAAATTATCTTTTAATATTTAAAAATTACATAAAGTTAAATGCAAATTTTGCTTAAGGTAATTTATATAAATAAAAACAGAACAAAATCAGGAAAAAAAATCCATCCAAATCAGTTTCTTTCAATAAAAAAAGTATGAAACTTTAACAAAAAAACTGCAGGTGTGTGTCTGTATCTGGTTAATTTTGGTTCGAAAATCCAGAAATTTCCCTCAAGTGTGAGTAGAAATACTTCATAACATTACTAAAGTAAAAATAAAAAGTACATTGAAGTAAAAATATTCATAAAAGCAATTGTTTTTGAAAAAAAATTACTTTTTAAAGTGTTTTTTTTTTAGCTTTTTGTGAAACGGACTGACTTACCTACTCCTCCAAAAGGCAGCGAACTGACAGAGAAATGAACCAGACAATCATTTGCCAGGAATCCTCCGCTGGACGTCTCGTCTCTCATTCTGCTGATCACCTGCAGAGAGAAAAACGAAGCAACAAGAACCTGGTTACACATTAAAACATATGCACAAGTTTATAACAAGTCAGTAAATTACATGTCTGATGATTTTTAATCTTACTTTTTATGCTGTTTAGCTTTAAAATGACAAAGCAGGTTGCAGTTGATTTAATGTGTGGATATAAATGGGTCAACATGTGCTTTACACACTGCATTTATTTCATGTATTTGTTGTTTTTAATGTCCAACTCTGTTCTGGATTTCTAAAATGAATTAGCAAAACTGGAGATTTATTGTTGTGTTTGCTTTATTTTTGCTTTATGTGAATAGTTTGTGCGTTAATAAAAACGTAGCTCTGAGATACCTTCTCATCTGCAGAGAAGACGTACAGAGCCAGAGGTTTTTCTCCCTTGTTGATGAACTTTATAGCTTCGTCCAGTCCGCTGACAGGAAGGATGGGAAGAATCGGTCCAAATATCTCCTCCTGCATCACCTTGGCATCAGGCTTTACGTCACGCAGAACTGTGGGAGCTGAATGCAACATAAAAAACCCCCAATGTTTTAGTTTATAATTGAATAAAAAAAAACCTCTAAGTGTGATCTTTGGTACCGATGAAGCAGTCTGACTCGTCTCCGTCTCCTCCAGCAGCCACTGTGCTGTCCCCCACCAAGGCCATGATCCTCTTAAAGTGCCGCTGGTTGATGATGCGCCCGTAATCTGGGCATGTCTTTGGGTTTTCTGTGTAGAAATCCTGCAAGTAACGGAAAAAAAATAATTTTAAATATGAAATAAAGCTTATTTTCATGTTACAAGTTCCATCAGCTCAGGGTCCAATTAGCGCTGGAAAATCAATCAGTAACAAGATATATTGCGATAGACATGAGATCAATATAAACAGATAAAACGTGTGTTAGAGAATTCACTGATCTAGAACCGCACAGCATTCTGGGGGATGTAGACAAAGTAAAGGTTTAGTTGTTCAGCCTCTCGCAGCTAGTTAAGCAGAGTGAGAGACTTCAACTACCTTTCCTCACTCTTTGGTTACGTAGCAACAAGCTATGAAGTTACTTATGGCTACCTAGCAACAAACTGTTAAGTAAATTATGGTTGCCTAGCAACTGCCTGTTGAGTAAATGGTGCAGCAGCAGTTTAAGATTTCACCACTGAGTCACATAACTGCTTAAAAATAAAATAAAAAAAAACAATGTGGTGGAGTGAATACAGTTTAGAAAAGAGCAAGTGTCACATCATCAGTTTGCAATATATCAGATATTTAAAACAGAAAACTGATCATTAGTTATCGATATCGACTGATACGAAGCGTTTGTTTTAAGTTTTCCAGCCGTATGAACCAGCCCTGGTTCCACTGTGAGCTTCCGGTACCTTAATGGATTTCTTGACCTCCTCAATGACCCGGTCTTGAATGCTGGGGTCACAGAGGATGTAGTCTGGGGCAATGCAGGTCTGACCGCAGTTTGTGTACTTTCCCCACGTGATCCGTCTGAACAGAACATTTAACAGAAGGGTGTAAGAAAGGAGCATGTTGTCTTTAACAAAGAGTTAAAAACTGTAAATATTAAACGTGTGTTGGACCTGCAGGCTATGCTAATGTCGCAGTTCTTGTCGATGTAGCAGGGGCTCTTGCCACCCAGCTCCAGGGTCACGGGGGTCAGGTGTTTGGCGGCGGCCTCCATGATCACTTTACCCACCGTACCGTTGCCGGTGTAGAAGATGTAATCAAATCGCTGGCGCAGAAGCTCCTGGGTCTCTGCGACTCCTCCGGTCACTACAGGGTAAAGCTCCTAAAACAAAACAAACAGCTTAAACTTCATAAAAACAAAGAGTCCAAACTTAATGGGAGAATTTGCTTTATTATTTTATCTCCACTGCTTAAATACAAGAAATATAACACTATAATATGCGTAATTTCCTTGCATGTCTGTTTTTAATTTTGGATTTCTAAATCAGCAGGTTAAATTAGCACATCAGTCCCAGCTATAAAGACAGTTTATGTTTTAATAAGGACATTTAAACCTGCAAACAAAAAAGACTGTAAGCACAGGGTCTAACTGTGAACTAATGAACAGATGAATAGATGGATGGAAAGATAGATTAACGCACAAATGAATGAATAAATAGAAATTCAAATCTGGGAATCTAAATATTTGTTATACTCATTTTTTCCAGTTTCAGACTGTTACTTGAAGACAAACTATTTGTTACTAAGGCTTTTCAACACTATTTTTATAATATTTATAAAGATAATTGGTAATTATTGCTCAAACTGAGTTGAATTACTGACTCAAACTTTATTTGTGGAGCAGTTTTCATTCAGCCATGTGTAAGAGGAAGTGTTTAAAAGGATTAAAGTTAATTAATATAAGATTATTGTAAATTCATGACTGACGGTAGAGTTTGAAATGAAATCCAACTAATATCAGTCTTTCCTCATAATATTGCTGTGATAAAACATTTCCAAGGCTGAACTCCACACTGTCCTTTGTTATCACTGAAGCTGAATGTTTTCTTATAATTAAAAATAGGAGATGTATATGATAAAGTACCTAACTGTAATTAAACAACATGAGGTCAAAGATAACTAAAATTTCTGGTGCCTGAATTTAGTTTTTGTGTGGATCTTATTGCAATGTCTTTAAAATCATTATTTTTTTATTCAGAACATTATTAAACCAAAGCTTAATTTCTCCGTTTTCCTTCTTTTCTGAGTGTTTGGGAATACATTTTATCTTCACTGTTGCTGTCATGTGTTGCTCTTTTCCTGCAAACACTCCATTAAAAATGCTGAGTTGTTTTTCCATATAAACTGGTTTTCCATTCAGTTACCTTGTCGATGTAAAGCGGCAGCAGATCCTCCATGACCTTTGAAGTGTGAACGCAGACCTCTGACGGCTTCACCACAGCTGCGTTACCTGGACAGGTGATTCAGTAAAGAAAGAGTAAAATGACGTAACGCCTCATAAATTTCTAAATTAACTGAGCAAACAAGTCCTGTTGATTTGTGTCATCAGTTGGAAATGCAGAGTTTCACCATTCAGACAATGTAAATTGTTAAAAACGGGGCACATTACAAGATTCAACCCTGAACTTTGAACTTAACACACCCACCAAATGCAACACCTCATTTACTTAATCTTTTTCTTTTTAGAGGATTTATTTATTATTTATGTTTTTGGCATTTCTTAGATATTTATTTAAATTAAATCTTGTTCTCAAGTCAGCTGAATTTTATTGTTTTTTTAATTATAGTAAATTGCATTGCAGGTGCAATTTACAATAATTAAATTAAAATCAAGTGGGTACACATTTTCTCATTTGATTTTATTTAGGAGCATTAGAGAAAAGGTAGATTAATATAAGAGTGCAAGACATTTCAGTTGTGAACGACGACGTCGATTTTCTGCTCTGTTTTACAGTTTCAGTCTGTCTTTAGTTTTCAAAATGGCAGCAGAGAAAGTGAACGAAGCAGTTTAGTCCGTATTGGCCAAACTTCTACGTATTAAATTAACATTAATTAATGTACCACTGGTGATTTATCATGGAGAAAAAATACAGTCAAGGTTTTAACGTCTCAAAATGTTATGAAGTTTAAGGGGTATGAATACTTTTAAAAGGCACAAAACAGACATTAAACAAGTGTTGAATAATTCAGGAATTTCATTATTCACTCTTCGACAGCTCAGATGATCCATTTGAATTTCCTCAAGGCTTTAAAAGCTCAGACAGCATCTTACATAACAGTAGCCTTTCAACTTACTACAGGTGTGTGTAAAGATTATATCTGGCATAAACTAGGTTAAAGATAAAATAGACTTTGTGTTTATTCGATTAATTAAATATTTGCACCGTATGTATTATGATTTAAACACATATTCAACTTCATCAGTACATTTTTAACAACCAGATTAAAGAACAAAACATGTGTCACCACCTTATCAAATCACTGATTTTGGGTATCATTAATTGCACAATATTCCACAATTTTAGTCATTTCAAGATGGCTGAAGACAGAGTGATGACCTTTGACCTACAGAGTTATTTGATTGTGTAAATTTATCAAAGACTTCTGACCCAGCAGGCGTTTGATACTGCAGAACAAAGTCCAACATGTGCAAATACCCCGCTTGACGCTGCAGGCTCATTCTTCTCACTCTAAATATGTGACTCTGAGTAGCATTTATCCAACAGAGCTGCAGACGAGCAGCTGCTCCAGAGTACTGGTACAGTGTTTATGAAGCTATGACTGTGAATATGCAACACAGCAGTGCTTAGATTATTGCATTGTCACGGTAAACAGCCAAGCAACTCCTCCCAAATCCAACGTTTGAATCACAAATAAATCAGAGTTGAGCCAAAACATTTGTTCAGAGCCTCAGCATGAGAGCGTCCTTAAAGAGACCCAGGAAGTCAATCAGTTAAATAAAGTTTAGCCTTGCAAGCTCACACTTCCAAATATAAAAACCTAAATTACTGAGAGCAGATTTTACAGGTTTTTAATCTCCAAAACTCTGCAGTCATGATTGCGGTCTGGAGTTCACAGCATGAGCTTTGACCCACTTATCTACGTGAGAATATGAAGCATTTGGCAAAGTTCTGGACACAAAGGGGAAGTAGAGCGGCGGTGATCACAAGACGGACTGAAAACCGACAGCAGAACCAGAAACAACCTGTGGAGCTTTACTCACATCCTTATGTTTTAAAAAATATAAGAATTATCTGGAAAGATCAAATCACTTTATGTAGCTTTGAACAACTAAAAGGTGTAAAATCTTCAGAATGACTCTTTTTCACCAGTTCACCTGTAAACAAACTATTTCTTTCAGCAGTAAAGTATTTTAATTAATTGTGCAGATAAACAGCTTACAGATGCTATTGGGTAATAATTGTGCAATAATTTCTAAAAACTTTATGATACCCTCTATTTCTAATTATTTTAAATCTCTGGATTTTCTGCCCACAAACGTGTTTTAACCACAAATTTACAGATATATTCACACACCTGCAGTTTTGTTAAAGTTTTATGAGTTTTATATTCAAATAAACTGATTTGGAAAAAAAATATTTTGCTTGATTCTGTTATTTTTTGCTACTTATATGAATTATTGCCATTCTAGTCCTTAAAATACAAAAATTTTCACTTAATTTCAAATTTTGGTCCATCTGATTATGTAATTTTTAAAAATTAAATATTGATAATTTGATCATTAAATACTTTTTACTTTTACCTGAGTAAAAATATTTTGAAGTATCACTACTTTTACTTCAGTACAATTTTGGGTACTCTGCTCACCTCTGTCTGTCTACTGGTAGATATTTTCTGGAGTCATGTAAGCAGATTATAGATTAGGGATCTCAAACTTTAGTTCCTAATAAGGTTGTTAGCAGAAGTTCAATTCTTCAGATGTGAATATAATCATTGCTGGATCCCGCCTTAAATTTCGACCTGACAAATGAAGCTGCAGTACCTGCTGCAATCGCTCCAATGAGAGGCTGGATTGTGACGGCCCAGGGGTAGTTCCAGGCCCCGATAATCAGCACCAGCCCCAGCGGCTCCGGTTGGATGTAGACCGTGTCAGAGAGGGTCAGCAGGTTCTTCTCTACAGGACGGGGGGCCGCCCATTCCTTCAGCTTCCTGATGGCCAGGTTGATCTCCCCCTCCAGACCCAGAGTCTCAAACAGCTGCGTCCCCACTTCACTCTGACCATGGAGAAAATATTAAACTTAGAGTTAGATGATGTAGATACAGTCCCACTGATTGCACTAAATGAGAAGAAACTTAGTGGAGTGTGTTGAAATGAACTTCAGAAATAAAATCTGTTACTATTATTATTTAAGTTCAGGTTGTTTTGAAAAACAATCTGAACACGTCATCCTAGCAGGTAGCAGTTAAAGTTAGCAGGATTGTGTATGTAAACAAATAGAATATGTTTTTTTATTTTTATGTATTACCTAAGGAATGTTAAATAATGTGGCATAAAAAATCTATTTCACCTCATTTTTCTCATCTTTTTGAGTTAAATTTAAACAACTAATTAAGTGTAAGAGCTAGCTTCTTTTTTTGTGTGTTTTTTTAAGTGTTTTTCTGTGTTTTTAGCACGTCGTCTTTCACACTTATCACTCACTTTATTGAGATCTTTCTTGATGGCATCCGAGATGTCTTTCTCTCTTTCTATGAATAAGCGCTGCAGGTTCTTCAGCTGGATGATCCGGTACTCCAGAGGTCGGGACCGGCCCGTTTCGAAGGCTTTCCTGGCCCGAGCCACCGCCTGCTGCTCTCGAGACATCCTACGACTAAAACAGGCGTCACAGTTCAGAGTTCAATTTAATTTCAACTTAATTCATAAAAAATAACGATCTCTGGAGTGAAACTACAGAAGTAAATATTATTAGAACCGTAATCACACTTCTTCATGTGACTGGTGTCCTAAAGAAACATGTTACAAATGGGAACATTTTTCAAGAGCGTTATTTGTGTTTGTGGGACTATAATTGCTGTGACACAGTTAGATGTAATGTAATAAATCTTTCTTATCGTCATTTTTATCGTTATCACGTACTGCCAAGTATCGTGATAAAACTTTAAGTCCATATCGCCCAGCCCTAGTCCAGGTGAATTTACCCCATGGTCAGACATTGAGAAATAAAAACAGAACGATACCTACATGTAAGACTCTGCAGGCCTTAGTTAGAAAGTTAAATGTCAAAGGTCATGACAATGGAACTAGAAAACGACTCAAAAATCATGAAAAGACTTTGCCAAAGGTTGACAGAGTACCCAAAAATAGTAATCAACCAAGAGTAGAACTACTTCAACATATTTTTATTCAAGTAAAAGTTAAAAAAGTATTTGTTAAAAATGACACTTAAGTCCCAAGAAACTCATCAAAACATAAATCATTTAATATTGAAAAATTATATAACAGGACGGACCAAAAATATGCTGTCAAAAAAATAAAAAAATAAAATTATATATATGAATATACTTATTGCTGCTAAAACATGTCAATTGTTTTTTGTTTTGTTTTTTACTAGTGAGTGCATAAGACTGTAATAAATATTATTATAACTTGTGTTATTAAAAAACCGAAATGCCCTCATGTTTAACGTTAAACATGCAGCTCTAAACATTTGCACTGTGCAACCCATCAAAACTGCTCTCGGTTCTTTAACATGTTCTGAAAACATTTCTATTCCGGTAAACTAAATAGACCAGAATGATGAGTGCATGTAAAAACGCCTTTTCTTCTGTCGTCCTGCTGTCATGTAGGTTGAATCGCCCTTTGTTTACAGACACAAAGAAAAGGCAGTAATATGAGTGCAGCGAAGCCTCCATAACAGCAGCGGTCATACTGGGATGGTTCCCAGTTAAAGGTAGAGACAGACGTTCAACATCCGGTTCACGGCTTGCAGCATAGCGGATCTGTGTCGTTTAGCGTAACTTGCAGGTGCAACTTTTCCTGATCTGTTACTCCAGCAGCTCTAATCAGCTTATCATTATTAGCATCTTTTCGACAAATACTGATCTACTTCCTTTACATAAACAGGATGCTCCGCCCCGTTACAGCTCCATTGATCTGCCTGAGAGTTGGTATAGATAGAGAAAATCTCTAAAAAACCTCCGATTGTTTAACTCCTACCTTTATAATTTAAGGGAGAAATGTAAAGTCCTTCACCGCCTTGATGATTACTCGCGGGGCTGAACAATGACAGCAGGCCACAGCAGCTGCCCTCCTCTCCCCGTTAGGTCCCACCCACCGTGGGCTGGACCGAGTCGCTGCAGCCGAACTCAGTTTACATATTTCCCCACAACTACACAGTGAACTTCAGCATCTACCGCTTTATGTCGCAATGAGAGGTTTCCAAACTACGGTGCAATTCATTTTAGAGAAAATACTGTGGTCCAAAACATGATCTCTAGCGCCACCAGCAGGTCAGAACTTCACATTGTTGTGGAGTCAGAATCGCTACCTGCCGCCGCCATCATTGTTTTTTCTTTACTTGCACACTTTTACAAACTATAGCTACACAATTAGGAAGTTATTGCTAATAATTACAAACTTTTGCAGCTATAAACCTTACAATTATTACAATTACACCATAATTACATAACAGCTTACGTCGCAGTTTTTATTTGGTGTTATGTAATAATAAACTGGTTGCATATTTTGTTTAAAGCAAATTTAGGAAATAAATTTACCTCAGTTGCCGATATTTTACCACAAATTAGAGATGTTTATATATATATATATATATATATATATATATATATATACACACACACACACACACACACACAATTACATGATAATTGTATCATGCAATTACAAAAGCAAATGTTTTGGGCATTTGAACTATTATTGTAGAGATTAGCTCAATCAGATTGGATATACAAAGGAGGAAATCCCATCTCATTAACGGGGGGACCCTAAACAGGGACATTTCGTTAGCGCAGTTTTGGGGGTGACGGGGGGGAGGTCAGAAAAGTTACAGTGAAATGTAACGTAAAATGTGGTTTAAAAAGTTTTTAAAGTTTTCAAAAATGACTAAGTGGCAGTGCATATCAAACGTGTGTTTTGCTCAGACACAAAATTCAGATGTTTCTTGGTTGGTTCGGTGTCTGATCTAAAAATTCATCTTTATTTTTTCTTAGATGAAATGCAGATTTATTTCGTTCTTTGTTCCTTTCGCCTTTTTATACTGATCTTGTTTAAATACAAAGGTTTCCGTCATGATTTCTTTTTTTTTTCTGGGGGCGGCAATTTTTTTCCAAGTTTGGGGGGTCCGTCCCCTCGCCGATCTCCCCGGGATTCATAGCCTCCGTGAACAGAAATTTCAAAACCTTGCCACAGAATCTTCAATAGATTTATATCAGGACTTTGACTGGGCCATTTTAGTACGTGAATACATTGATTTAAACACTTTCATTGCAACTTTGTTTAAACTTATTGTCCTGCAGTGTGGACATTTACTCATTTACTCACAAAAATATTATGAATAAACTCTTAAAATATGTACTATGCAATATTATTTACATAA
>NW_015114528.1:37757-51389 GCF_001443285.1 Poecilia latipinna
AATAAAGCACCAAAGAAATAAAAGAATAAAACACACCAGACCTCGACGTTCCGTATGCTTATGAAGCCATATTTGTACGTACTTGTCACCCGGCGCCGTGGCTTAGTTGGTTAAAGCGCCTGTCTAGTAAACAGGAGATCCTGGGTTCGAATCCCAGCGGTGCCTTTTATTTATTTTTTCTTTATTTGCCTACTTTACTTTTCTCTGTACGTTTTCGTTCATCTATTTTCCAAACCAGCTTACCATTCCGAAGACTGTGAGAGGATAATGGAAAATAACATTTAAGTCAGTCGGCAGAGTTCGGAAAACGTCCATCGAACGTCATGACGTACGTACGTCTACCTCGCTGCCATATTGTGGGTGGAAATTTTGCTGAAATACGAGAACAGTATATCTGACACTCCTATTTAAAATGGTGTTAAATAAACCTATTTGAATTTGTGACATATAAAACTAAAAATGTATTCCCTTATAAAAGTAGAAATAATAATAAATAATTTGCTGTACATAATGTACTCTGATCTGGTGCCCTTGGTTGGTGTAGTTTTTATAATATCAAAATTACACAACAGGGAGCTAAAATAATAATACAAAAATCATGAGTATAAAAACACCCTTAAAATTAATAATATGATAATTTTACAAACATTACCCTACTGGTCTGAAGCTCCAGAAACTAAGAATTATCTGCAAAACTGACTGAAAATGGGGAAGACGCCAGCATTATAAACATAATAATAATAATTAGAATAATTATATAGTATGACTAAGTTACAAGTTAAAGTAATTACTTTCACAGATTCACAAATATTTTAACTATAAAAATTCAGTTTCCCAGCCAACCAGATGTCTCCATGACACGTTGAAATATTTGTTTTAAGAACTGTTAGTCATGAAAATACAAATATTCACAACTAGCGTAAAACAAATTAAATCAAAGTCACGATAAACACAGAAAATACAGCATGTGATTGTGTATTTTTTTATTTCATGTGAAGAATTTTCTAAAGGTAATTTTGTCCACCAGAGAGAGCAACTGTTCCAAATATCTGAGATGCAAACCAAAGAGACGTAAGATTTTTTCCCCCCCAAGGATAAAAAATAAAGCAATGCCCTGCAGAGGCAATATATAGCTGCGTGTCAACGATTACATATACACGTAACACTATTTTTATAAATGTATTTAAGGAATAAAATGTCAAAAAAGGTAAACAACATGCATCAAGCTTGCAACTTATAAGGCTAAAGACAGGAATGGAACTGCCAAGCATTCTAAAATGTAAAGGGATAGATCACAAATTTTGTCTTCTAACAACTGCAGCTGGAAAAAATGTTGCACATAACTGCACACCAAAGGTATACATAAAACCAATTTTAACAAATATGATCAAACAGAGTCTTACTGAGGTGGAAAGCCAAAGAATAAAAATGGATTTCTAGGTTAATTTTAATAGGAAGCTTTAAAGAAATCCATCTAATGAGCTGGTTATTCCATAGTTGATTTTATTTGCTGTTATACTAACTTTTCATTTAAGTTGTACACTGGACATCCTGCTTTCTTTTTCCATGAAAATACTAACCATCTTCTGTCTAAACAATCACTAAATGCAAACATGAACACAGTTTAAAAGTTATTAAAACTGATTTTGCATCAAACTCTGTGATTGTTTTGTGACCAAAGATTTTGTATGTTTTGGTCGAGGTGTTATCTTCAGAACTTTAGGTCCAGCTAATCTGCATGTGTACTAAATAGTAACAAAAAGAAAGTTATGTAGTGTTAATCTTAACTGGTTTTCTCTGTTTACTTAAAAAAAAAACTGAACTAACCCCTTAAAGTGAATTAAGTCATGTGCAGGTTTAGCACATGCATATGACAAAAGCAGCAGCAACAAATAAGTATGCTATTATCACTGGGCGCGGGGTGTTTATTGCATAGATGTGTCTGTGTCTTAGATGATCTATTTCTTCTCTGCCCTGGATGAATCAATCAGGTATTCCTCTTCACAGCCCAACCAATATTTTGCAATGGATCTTGGGTAAGGAGGGCTGACGGAGTCCACCCGTTTAGTCTGCAGAGACACTCTGTAGTACTTGTCTGTCAACATCAAGAGAAGCGAGACGGACAAGCAAAGAATAAAAAAGTTACAGCAGTTGGTGCAAAAGTGAAGAAGCTCATTAAAGCAGTGAGTTTTTAAAACTTACTCCCTGTAATCATACCTTTCTTGAAAAAGTAGACATTTTGAAATGGGGTGCTTTTGTATTCCTGGACTGTAGCCACTTCAGCCGTGTCGCTGTAATCTATGCCAAAGTCAAACAAATCGTCATCGAACCACAAATCATCAAACACGAAGCGACTTTGCCTTCTGCGCTGTGGGAAACGTCTTTTGCTGGGCCTCCTTCTCTGCCCTCTGCTCCTCCGCCTTGCTGGTGGAGACGATATTGTTGGCTTGGGACTAAGAGAAACCTTTCCTACCAAGGCAGCATCAACAGGGGGGCTAATGCCTTTCCAGTCCCTAAACGTGAGTTGGGGGCTGGAGTTATGAGTGTCTGAAGGAAGAGAAAGGGAGAAAATGAGTAAAGTTTATAAAACGTACAGTCACCTGCCACTTTATTTGATACACTTTGGTTGTACCAGGTTGGGCATTCGGTTGTCCTCAAAAGGGCATTATGTTTTTGTGGCATGGATTCAAAAAGATCTTTGAAGAATACCTTTGAGCATCTCAAACCAGTTTGTCCACTCTCCACTGCTCCCTGATGTCAACAATTAATTTTTGCCCACACAGCAGCTGTTCACATTAAGTTTTTTCTTTCTTAAACCATCATCTGTAAAACTCAAGAGTTGGTGGTTGGTACAAAACCTGATGAATCAACAAAAAGACTCAGAATCCCTTACTTTCCTTCCTCATTCTGATGCTTAGTCTTCACCACATCTAGACGTCTAACTACACTAAATCTGGCTGATTCATCAGTTGTATTAGCAAGAAATTGAAGTGGACCTAATAAAGTGGCCAGTGAGGGTACACATAATGTACACAAACCATATCTGGATCTTACGGAAGCTTTCAAAGAGATCTGTGAAGAGGTTCTCTAGTGGCTGCTCGCAGAACAGGTCTGTGTACCGGGTGAACAGAACCGACTGAGAGGTTCTGCTCAAGGAGACGCACTCTTCATGGGACGGCTGGTGCTTGAACTCGTACTGGTAATACTTATCACCTGAGAAACCAAACAGACGCTCTTTTAGCAGAATTTCTTTAAGCTAATGACAAGCTAGTGGCTTATTTAATCAGTAAGAACACTGCAAAGAATTATATAACTAAACGTAGAAATCTTTTCTCTGCAAATCTTTTGCTAGTGTTAGAGGCGCCCTCTGGTGGCCATTTGAATTAATGTAAATGTAAGGCCCTTCAGCAGCACCAAGGATCTAAAGACAGGATAAAAAAAGACATTTGATCTTTTCAAATGCTGCAATTTGTCTCTCATCTCTCTGCAAATACCTTTAAAAAAGTAGGCCTTCTCTTTTCCTCGGTGACTTGGGGCAGGTACAGCAAAAGCTGCATCTATGTCATTTGGGATGTCTTCGAAGCCGACGGAAATGTCCCTGGGATAGTCCTCATCTAAGACATCTCCGTCAAATCTCCAGTACTGGTTGCCCTTAGATACAAAAGATACAGAACCAAATGGTAGGAGGTTTTAATAATCACTGTGCTTTTTTGGCAGAAAAATAACACTGTAAACCATCCGGAAGACGTGAAACATGGCAGTGGCAGCATAATGCTGTGGGGATGTACTATATTGGGTTGATCTGCTGGATAAAAACATGATTTTGTGGTGGCAACATGAACTTTTGTGGAAGGACTCCACAGTAGGAAGTTTTCTAAGATATTATAAATTATATTTATGTTTCCTGATGCTTCACAAAAGCCCAGACATAAAGAGTGTTTAAAAAGTACATTTTTATGTTTGTTAACTTCTTTTTATTCTTCAGACATTTCATAAGGAACCAAAGATTCCCAGGTTTGTAATGGGAATTCAGGTTACCTGCTGGGAAAATTCTTAATAAATCATTTTTATTAAGCATAAACAAATACTTTGTTATGAGGGGGAAATCTTTTTAGCAAGTAATGTTTGAATTTATCATTTTTTAGGAGCATAATTTAAGAAACTACATGCAACTCATTCTTTTCCTCCACTCTTGCTGAAAAAACCTTCCTACTTGAACAATTAGAATGCTAAATAATACATTCAGACTGGATAATGTGGTTTAAAAATAACTTTTTAAAACTTAAAGCTGCTGTGGTTCCCACCTTGAAGATGTACGACTTTCCTTGGCAGTTGATGCGGGTGAATGCGGCGCTGACGGGTCCTGCGATCCCCCACACCTGCTCGATGAGTTTAGGGTAACCAGGAAGAATCGACTGTTCATCCAGCTCAAAGAAATATAAACCTAGGGGCGGGGATATCAATTATAAGAGTTTTAGATAAGATTCAAAGCAATTTTACCAAAAACTCACAAACCTTCGCACACAGATGGATTCTTGCATCTGAAGTGATCTATATTTCTTAAATCAGTTCATTTTTAATACTGTTTTTATTTAAAAAATATTTTTTTGTCACAATAGCATCTGATATTTTATGTCTAAAAACATTAAATGTAAAATGTAAAAATAACTTAAAAACAAACATCAAGGTTATATCTAAAATTCAATAAACCAGAGTGATGAAACTTTGACTTATGAATGCTGAGCTCTATTTAAAACATAAAAATAAATAAAATAAACAATATAACACAAGTACTTCCTTGTAAAATAATCTGACTTTACAGTAAAGTCCCAATTCATTTACACTCCAAGTATATTTAACATTCATCTTTAATAGATATACAACAATCAATGGAAAAAAATGTTGTAATAAAGGCAGATCAAGTTTTTTCATGTTCCCATTGGGATTTCAATAATTTATCTTTTGTAATAAACTCCAAGTCTTTTAGTTTGGAACACCTCCTTATCATCACCCTAATCTTTAACTCAAGTTTAAGCCAGGACTTGGACTAGGCCAAAACATTAATATTACTTCCTGCCAGAAAAAAAAAAAACATGTCGGCAAATTTTTAAATAATGTATAGTATAACTAAGAACATCTAAATTAACTTTGACGTTTTATTGTGTTGGGAGAGACAATCATTTCCCGCCAACATGAAAAAACTTTAGATCTAAATCAACCAGATCATGCATGAATAATAATCTTATTTTTAGTTTCCTCTCTGAACCTTCAAAGAAATTAAGTAATGAAGACAGAGCAACTAGATTTTACCTCTAAATGCGTAGATCGATCCGTTCTTCAGCTGCAGGAACGCGTCAAAAGGTAGGCCGCTGCAGGGCGCTGCGTTGGGGTCGACGGTGGGCGAGGGCCCTTGGGGGGCCCTGGGTGGCGGGGTCAGAGAGGAGGGGACAGTCGGAGCAACCGTGATTAAATTTGGTGTTTGCTCTGTTGTGCTCATATTTGGATCCATTTCTGCTTCTCCAAACGTGTCCCCACGAGAAACTTAGAACAGAAAATATTATCATGAATTACACAAGTTGGTATAAGTTCTTACTTATTCTGTTTAAATTGTAAAATGTGGTCCGCGGGCGCCCTCTAACGGTCCGCGAGGTACTGCACGTAAACAACCGTTTATTTGACGTTACGTTAGCTCAAAGTGCGACGCTACAGTTAGCTTACCAAAGCATTGTGTTTATAAATAATAATGGATAAATGGCTTAAGACCGGGTCACTAAAAAGAAAGCCTGAATCTGTCGGTGGAAAGTTTCTCAAGGTGAGTTGCATAACTTTTGTTTTTGAACATTATTACGATACATAGCATGCAGCAGGGACGCAGATCTAGGTGCGGCTGTACTGAATGCAATATGACGGTGACTAATTGCATCTTAACACCTAAAATAAAATAATTTGTGATGGGCTATCTACTGGCTGAAAGAAAATGTCTGTAACCAAGTCTATGTTTCTTTTACTATCATTCTAAATTACAGATAACTCTAAAACGTTATTAGCAAATAACTTTTTTGATTTCCATGTGTTTTCTATCATTGGAAACAGAATTCATGCTTTCAAGATCTGTAAATAACGCAAAATGACTTGTTCATGGTTTTATTGTGACCACATTTACAAAACAGCGCCACCCTTCACTTCAGGCGGAACAAAGACAATGAGTTAAGGGACTATTATTTTAATTTCAAGTTGTATATGTTAAGTTGTGTTATTGCGAGGGAAATTTTAAGTTAGGTGGTCTGTGAGTGTTTGTTAGATGGGGTAAGTGGTCATCGGCCTGAAAAGGTTAGAGAAACACTGAAATAGACAGAAGATTTGAGCAGCACACTCACCCTTTTTGGGGCAGAAGGTGTAAAAGTCCTCACAGCAGCTCCCATAATACACACACATGGAGTCACACTGGCATTTGTTCCGTGAGTTGAAGGAGCCACAGCGACCCACGCAGGACTCTGTTGGAGTGCAATTTGTTTATTTCAGGCACAAAGTGTTTATTTTTTGATCAGAGTTCAGCATCAAACGTTAGAAGAACCGCTTAGAGTACAAGTGTCTTCTCAAACAGTGACGGTTTTCAAATACTAAAGCATTAATGGCTGAGAAACATCTGTATTTAAACTACTTTTACACATTTGATTTGAATGACACCAGTTGGTTTTAACGACTAATTGACAAAATGTGNTGTTTTTTTTTTTACCGGTTTCTCAAATTCTCGAATTCTTCTGACTTTTTATTTTTCCATTTTTAAGATGTAAAGCACTTTGAACTGCCTTGTTGCTGATATCTGCTACACAAATAAGCTTGATTGAAACTTGATTGATTAATTAGTAAATCATTTATTACTGCGGTAATTTCTAAACTTTTGGACCTCCTCCACCAAAAGAAAAAAACGTTGAATGTGAGGAGTTTATTTTCCATAAACATTTGAAGTTATCTGTTGAATTTTTTTAACCAAAAAGAGGAAAATAGTCCTGAGAAATACAGATTATAGACACTTTTTTCTGTTTTCTTTTCCCTTTTATTTCCATTCTTTTTCTTTTCCTTTGTTTTGTTGTTTCTTCGTTTCTTTCTTTGCTTTTTCCTTTCTTCTTTCCTTCTTTTCTCCCTTCCTTTCTTTCTTTCTTTTTTTCATATTGCGCCAATTCACAACAAATGCCGTCTCAAGGCACTTTACACAAAAATATAATTGAAATTCAATCCCACATACATTCCAGTTGATCCTAGTTCTCAAACAGTACAGTATGCTCAATTAATTATTCAAAGTATTCGATTTATTATATATTTTCTTCTATAAACAAACAGCAATAATAATGAGTTTAAAAGCAATCACTGCTGAAAGTACACCAAACCTAAGTAGAACAGAACTATACTTTTTTAAATTATCTATATTGGTAAAACTGCAATAACTTGGTTATTTTAACCTAAAACCAAACATCTTCAGTCAGTATTACCTTCTGCTCCAAACGCTGTGTCCAGCAGAACCGCGAGACCCAGCAGAACCACTGCTGCTTTCATGGTCACTCACACCAAACAAACTCCTAAGTTATAACCAAACAGCTGTAGAAATTCTTTAATTTCTTCAAATAACAACGAATGAACTGAGTGACGAGTCCGAGCTGAGTGCCCCACTCTGTGATTCGGATCAATAGATATTTTTTCAGAAGCTACCGACCCCGAGGCGTCTGCCGTCCTGATTGGTCGACGCTCGGCTGTGACGATCATTAAGCTGAAACCGGTGACCTCTGTCCTGTCCATGCATCGCACTAACATTAATGTCTATTTAGACTAATGAGAAACATACGTGTCATGTGTAGGTTATGCATGTTCAGTGCATCTGTAGTTTGAAAAGAGAGAAACAATATTTCTTTAAACATTGTGTAACTGATGGATACTTTCCATTCTATTGATCTCTAAATAAACAACCAAAAACAAACACAGAGGTTTCTTCTCCCACATTTAGCTACACTATTGATGCTCTAGCATTTAAAAACAAATCTACATATAGTTTCACTTGTAAGATTTTAAATCAATACAGTTTTTATAGTCAAATGTTAAATTAATATTAGCTTTTCTGGTAGGTATTTTTGCTTGAAGCACAACAATTACAGGAAGACAACAGGTATTTATTACTCATGATATGAGTAATAAATTACCAGCAAAGACAGAGTGATTTGGTATTTAAAATGTGTATTTTATAAAATATAAAAATATTTTATATTTAAAAATTTTTTGAAAATATAAATGTATTTATATTTTTAAAAAGGAAAGTCGCTTTAAGAAATAACTATAATAAAGTTTGGGTTTAAAAAAATGTAAAAATATTTTTAGCTTATTAAAATGTTAAAACATTTATATTTTTATATTTTACTTTTCAAAATATAAATATTTATATATTTTAAAATATAAATGATAAAATAAAAAATAGTACATTATATTAAAATATTAATATTTTTATATTTTGCAAAACATAAAAATATTTTTAAAAAATTTAAACCTCAAAATTTTTTACATTTAAAAAAATCATAATAATTTACCGTACGTTTTTTTAAACCGTAAAGAGACTTTCCTTTTTTTAATGACAGACTGACTTTATTTGGAAAAGGAAAGTCAGAACAATTTCATGCTTTTAAATGACAGAAAGAAATACCTAATTCTGAGGATAGATTAGGACAGATTAGGATTGCATCTGGACTTTGGTTGTCACATGATGAAAAGTTAAAATGTTACGTGAAAACACGTCCTTCATAGCTTGAGAACTTATTTTATTGATAAAAACATTTCACTGCATGGCTAATGTGTCTGGAAAGAGGGACTCTGTTTTAAACTAAGAGAAAAACAAATAAGTGAAAGTCAGAAAGAAGCTTCAAAACAACAGAGTGAAAGTAGATACTGAAATGATGTGACCAATAAACTAGGTCATGTATAAAAAAGCTTTTATTAGAGATTTGTTGATG
This sequence comes from Poecilia latipinna, assembly GCF_001443285.1. Taxonomy (NCBI): domain Eukaryota; kingdom Metazoa; phylum Chordata; class Actinopteri; order Cyprinodontiformes; family Poeciliidae; genus Poecilia; species Poecilia latipinna. The sequence goes on from NW_015114528.1 coordinate 46,751, forward strand.
CAGAGGTGTATTTATTTATTTTCACCTGATTCTGCATTATGCAAAATGACTTTAACCCAAATCATTTTACTGACTGACACTATATAAGTAGTGTATAAGATTTGATTGCTAATCACAGTTCTAGCATACTGTGTTTACTATTTTGTAAAATAAAGTACAGAAATTTCCTTTTATTCTATTTTAAAGTGTCAATCAATTCAGAATCAAAACTGTAAAGAGTTGGTCACTTTGACCTAAATATTTATAAACTAAACATGCAAACAACCTTGTTTAAAAGCAGCGTGAGCGGCACCAAAGTGCAGCAAAACAAAGCAGTAATAATAATAAAACAAAGTAATAAAATCATCCAATAACAATAAAAGCACAGATAATTCATGTTGTAAGGTTTTACTTTACCTGAACGTCAGAGAGTAAAAGTGAGTCTTTAGAAGCACATTAAAGTTTTAAAAACTTTGAGCTGATCTGATATGAAGAATTAAGTAAAGGTTTGATCAGCTCTATTTCTAAGAAAGAAGATTATGAAAATAAGAAGAAGCCAGACCACTAAGAGCTTTAACAATAAAATCTTTTTATAAAAACTGGGAGCGAGAAGACTGATCTATACCCCTGCATACCAAGTTACATGGACATATGCATGTTGTAGCTAACGCATGAATATTTATTTTTCAAATCTCTAAAATAAAAGTAGGAGATAAACTACCGTGTTTAAAAAAAGCCTCACTGATTTTCCTGGTTTTAATAAAGTGGTTCAGATTCAGATAGTGGAAAATGTGAGTCCATCCTTGCTCTGACTTCATGCAAACAGTCTAATAAGGACTTTAAAAAGTCGTTGTCGTCATCGTTTTTTATCTTCATGGGCTTGTAAATCTGAACAATTGATTGGAATATTAAAATGTCTAAAAATAGGTTGCAGAGGCAGCATGTGCAATAAAAGCATAAAAGCAGGACAGAACCGTTTTGGGTGTTAAGAACTTGGGGCCCGTGCAAAAAGATCAACAAGATATTTTAATTTAGCCGTCGAGTCGTGACGTTCAAGTAAACTGTTCTTTATAATCCCAGAAGTCTTGTCGGCTTGTCTATATTCATCCAGGAATCTGAGTGTTTAGTCTTCTACAGAGGTTACAGCGTCCAAAATATTCATGCAACATCCACAAAATTAAAGCTGATTGAGATAATCAATAATCAGGTTAATATTGTCACTAAAAACTGCAGAAAACTGAGAAGAAGGGACCTCAGTGAGGAGCAAAACAGGCAGATAATCTGAAAATATATGAATAATTTTATTTAAAAGTGTTGAAATAACACTTTCCTGAGCCACTGAACTGCATCCTGCTGCTTTTTGACAGGAATCAAACTTGGCCTGTTTTCTTCTCCCGTTATTGGCTTGAAGATATGAAATGTGAACTTGTGCAGACGTTAAACTGCGGCCTGTCTGTGGGCTCCACTGTAACTGACCTTTGGTTACCCGTGATGGAGCTGGACTCCTTCACCTGATAAACCTGACTCCATCATTGACTCCATCATTGACTCCATCTGTCCGCTCCGCCCCCTTCTTGCACAGCTGCCTCCCTCTTTACCAGCGGCTTCATTTCCCTCCCTGTCCAGGATTGTGGACAATTTTTTGTTGAGTTAATGTTTGATACGCTAACTTAGACATAGAGAGTAACTTGCATTCATTTCAGTGTTTATTTATTTTTTAATAAGCAGCTTTCTCCACATCTCCACTGTTGGATCTTGGTTGACGTTTTTCCACCTATCCAGCCTCCTCTTCCTCCTCCTCCTCTTCCTCACACACCCCCAGTGTGTCTTTATCTAGTTTGTTAGAGTTTTAAGATCATCATGGATAGGATGTTGGATGTGTTAAAGTGGTTGTGGTACCACAGAAACTACATCATCATCGTCGTCACGCCTCTCGCCTTTCTTCCTCTGCCACTGGCCGTTCCCACCCCGGTGAGTAAGAATCAGCTTCACTGTTGAAATCGGAGTAATTTTTGTTTTATCTCACTCTGTTTTCCCATTTATCTGACTGTGTTCTGACTCAAAGCGTTGATGTCAGACGTCCAGGTGATGACAACATGTCTAAACTGAGAGGAGAACAAATAGTGGTCAGCTGAAAATTAGTCATGTTTGGTCAATCTGTGAACTTGTCATCCAATCTGATGTTTATATTCCTCCAAAAATCACACCAAATGGCTCTGGCTTCACTTCATGTTTCTTGGCTTCAAGTAAGACAACCAGCGTTTGAAAAATGAAAACAGAACTCAGGAAAAACGCAACAGCAATTGAAAAATATGAGAATAAAAGCAAAAAATCACCCAGATAGGTCACAAACCGGGACTCTGAGTCTGTGGGAGGGATCGATCCTTTAGTGGAGGCTGAATTGGCCTCATTTAATGTCCAGGTGAGTTAATCAGTCAGACTGAGATGCCCTGCAGTCAACGAGGATACCCAGATAACATTTACAGTCATTCTTCGCAACTTTCTCTAGACTCTGAACCGGGTATTATTTACCTTAGTTAGTTAGAAGAAACGACATTCATACCCCAGTCAGATCAAATGTTCTGGAAAATCGTCTCCACAGAAGGTAGACCGCAGTCAGAGGGGGGCAGAGTACCGAACATTCACACTCAAGTAAGAGCAGCACTACTTCAACATATTCTTTCTGAAGCAAAAGTAAAAAGTAGCCATCCAAGAAATTATTCAAGCAAGAGTAAAAAGTATTTAGTGAAAAGTCTACTGAAGTACTGAGTAACTGATCAAATTAACAGTCATTTAATATTTAAAAATTACATCATCAGACTAAACAAAAACACAAAGTTAAATGGAAATATTGGTGACTAAAATGACAAAAAATAAAATCAGGCAAAAGAAAGTTTGTCCAAATCAGTTTCTTTCAATAAAAAAACTTATGAAACTTTAACAAAAACTGCAGGTGTGTGTCTGTGGCTGGTCAATTTTTGGTTATTTTTAGTTTTGTTTTTCATTCAGTGGGTAGAGAATCCAGAAATTAAGTAGAAGTAAAAAGCATAGTAAAAATACTCCTAAAAGTAAATAAAAGTTAAATGTAACTAGTTACTACCCAGCTGACTGCAGTCCAGTCTTATTTTCCTCCTAATGGGTAGATGGCTTCTCATGAACATCTTAAAATCTAATGGCTTGTTTTTAAAATAAAAAATGCTATCAAAATGCTATCTGTGTAGCTCTGATCTTTCTGCTTGTTTTTATTCACCCAGCCTGAAGAAGTCTTTTGGTTGTGGCGTGAAAAATGACAGAGATAAAGAGGCGTACGCAGTGATGAGAGAGGAGTACAAGAAGCTGGGCGGCATGAAGTTTGCTGAAGGAGCAGTACTCACCATCTTCATTTTGCTTGTGCTCCTGTGGTTCACCAGAGAGCCAGAGTCACATGGTTTCCCTTTGTGTTGCATTTTATGATTTTAATTTAATATTTCAGTGTTGATTTCAATATTTTAGTGGAAGTCTCTGGAGTAGATGCAACAAATATTTTTGAATAGGTGTTTTTCTTGCAGTAGTGAGTAGTTAGTTTGGAGAATCAGGTGATAATCTTAACATGTGTGATCAAATAATAAACTCAGCTCAGGTTGGTTCTGTTTCAAAACCATAACACCACATGCTCTGATGTTGTTACACATTTTCTCTTGACTTTAAACAGATTTCTTTCTTCATATTTCACACATGTCAGATTTTCAAAACATAAAATACCAGCTGGTACAGAAAGGCTACAGTTTCAGGCTGTTAGTTGAGTTGTGCTGGGTTCTGGTTATGAGTAAAATGGTAAGATCATCCAAAATCATCCTGACAAATTATTGAAATAAATATTTTAGATGACACTTCAAAGTTTCATTGTTTCCTTAGGTTTGTGTCAGATGGAACAGTGGCCATCTTTATGTCAATGCTCTTCTTCGTCATCCCATCTAGGCTGCCCTCATGTGGCAGCTATGGTTTCACCGAGGCAGGTGAGATTTTACCCTGACCTTCATTTTTATTTCTCGTAAGTCTAGGCAGTCTTTCTTAAACTTTTTATTAACCGTGACGTGAGTTCAAAATGCGACACTGCAGTTAGCTTACCAAGGGATTATGTTTAAAATTAACGATAGATAAATGACTTATGACTGGGTCTCTAAAAGTTTCTCAGGGTGAGTAGCAGAACTTTTGTTTTTGAACTCCATGTCGACTTGCTCACAGTTTTATGTTACAGGTAAGAGCATTAAGGCACCTCGAACTCTGCTGAGCTGGCAGGTGGTGCATGAGAAGATGCCCTGGAGCATCGTCCTGCTGCTGGGAGGAGGATTCGCCCTGGCTACCGGCAGTGAGGTGAGAAGATTTTAAATTACGGTAATGAAACGTTCTGCTGTTTTACCAAGTTATTGCTGGAATATGTAGATATTTTTGACTGGGTCTGAGCTTCCTCTGGCACAGGTGTGTCAAACTCATTTTCATTTTGGGCCAAATCAAGATCATGAATGTTCTTAAAGGGCTGGTTGTGTCTGAATATATTGATAAAACCCTTGAAGAACCAGCTAAAATATTAATAAATTCTTAAAATTAAATTCTTGACATTAATTAATCATTAATACCTAATCAGGGATTAATGACCATGATTACTGGAGGGACAGTAATC
>NW_015114528.1:54626-84072 GCF_001443285.1 Poecilia latipinna
CGTCTTTGTTTTATTTTCTGTTATTTATTACTGAAGTCAGTTTATTTCAGCTGTGGTTGGTGTTAAAGCACTTTATGAATTAAACTTATGTTGATTAAATAAAATTAATGTGTCAGGATCTTTATTCCCCTAAGATGACTAAAAAAGAAAGAAAAACAACTTTTTTCAGATTTATACATTTAAAGTTTTAGAAAAGAGAGTAATAATTATTGAGTTATGTTGTGTACATATTATTTTTCTATACACTTTCTATAAGCAAACTTTATTCACTACAGTATTCTCAACATGTTTATATTTTTGCTTAACTGTTAGGTTCATTATTAAATCTGTTTTTATTACTTCCTGATGTAACATACAGAAAAACATGCCTGTAATATACTCTGTTATTTTATAGTAACAATTTTAAAGGACAGATAAAACAATACTTTAGGAAACTACTAACAATGTAAGTTTCATGTGAACTGAATATGACACCAGGGTTAATTCAAATTACATGCTTTCTGTCATTTCTTTTGTTTGTTTTAATCTAATTTGTAAAAATGTTTTGTTGTTGTGAATAATGTAATGTTTGGGCTGTAAAAATAGCAGCTATTGCTGCAACTAAATGTGGATCCAAAATAAACCAACTTCAGTTGTTTATTTTATTTGTTATTTAATCAGTATGTATTTAATAAAAAAATAAGAACATTGCAAAGAGTTTCACAAATAAATGTGAAAAATTATTTTGTTACAAAGGAGAAAAGTTTTGTTTATTGTTGGAAGCGACCCCTGCTGGTCATTGGAGGAACTGTAAAATAGTATTTCACGTAAAATCACAAACTTAAATATTTATATATTGGGATTTCATGTTTTTATATTTCATGGGATATCATAGACAAACACAAAACAAATTTTGTTGATGAACAAAATGTTTTAAAAATTGTGATCAATCCTTTAATGGATTAATCCAACCATTTATTGTTATGGTTCAGGATAAGTTAGTGTCTTGTGGATCCAAACAAAATCCCAGATTTCTCTTTTTTTGCTAAGATATAAAGAATTTGTTGAAAATGTTTTGTGTCGAATTTTAAACCAAAAAAATAAATACAGGCTATACCACAAATTTTACATCTTTGTCTTTTTATTTTTCCCCATTTATTGTTTTTATTAGGTTAATTGAATGTTTTCTTCTGTAAACAAACATCTTACAGTGCATTTGTAGTTTGAAAAAATTGCCTTTTTCTCTTACACATTGTGTAACTGCATCAGACTTTCCATTTTATTGATCTCTGGGGTAGATAAACAACCAAAAGCAATAACACAGAGGTTTCTTCTGCCAGATTTAGTCGCTCTATCACTGATCTAGACTTTTAATCTATATATAGAATTAGCTGTAAATATTTCCAGATGCATTTTTCTTAAAATGTTAAATTTTAAAGCTATGGCACCATGGAAAGATGCAGAAAGTGTCGACAGAAAGATGACGCCAGGCGTTCACTGACAGAGGTTTGTTTCTCCCGTTTACCAGCACTAAAACTTTACAGTCACAGTGAGTTTACAGTTATATTATGTATTTGCAGATATTCTGACCCAGAATACCATCCTCCCTGCCCATTAAAAAACCAAAATCATAATGATTTAATGCTCTTAAATGGCGTACAGCAATTAAATTAGGATTGCATGTGGACTTTGGTTGTCAGTAAAATCTGTCATTAAGTGATAGTTGGACTGCTGCCATTTCTCCAATATCTCAAAGGAACGAAGCTGAGAAAATACAGAACTACTGAATCTCACAAAAACATTTCCACTCTGTCAGAACTGCTGTTGCTCCAACTAACACACCAAATGGCAATCTAATTATCAATTTGTTTATAAATATTCCTGTTTTTATGATAGATATTAATCAGTAAGCAAGTCAGCTGCCTGACTGTCGATGAAAAAGGAGCTGGCTTTAGTCAATGATCAAACCAGTTTTCATTGTACGCGGTATCCTGTAGAATATTCACTCATATAAAAAACCTATTTGGTTTTTTAAATGAACGTATTATAGTGATGGTGTCATAATAAAACCATATTCTTTCCATTTGATTACTGTTTTATTTTACTATACTACTACTTCTAGTAAGAATGCAAAATAACTGCATGTTGATAACCAAAAACAAGGTTTGTTTTTATTCCAAGATGGCAAGTCTGACAAATGTTTATATATATATATATATATATGTATATATATATATATATATATATGTAGCAAAACATAAAACTAAACCTGAATCTTTCAGCTGCTGAAATCTGTTTTGGTTTATAGTTGTGGATTGTACAATCTCTTATCTCACTTATAAAGTGCAGGAATAAGTAATTTATAAAACACACAAAATCTTAGGAGGGAAATCTCTTTTTTTATTATTTCACGTGTTAAATTTTGCATTCATATTCAGAATTGACTGTTTCTTTACTGCTTTACTGATAAGAACTTATTTTATTGATAAAAACATTTAACTACAGAGCTGATATGAAACAAGAGCTTTGGTGTGAAAACTAAAAGCAAGGCAAAAAGAAACTTTAAAACAACACAACAAAAGTAATGAAGACAATTCATATGATCAATAAATTATAGGAATTGAAACTATTGATTAGGATTTAATTTGCTTTTCCCAGTTGAAACATCTTGGATAACACATTCAGAAGTAAAACTTGGCCTGTTTTTTCACCTCAGTTTGTGAAACCCGAACTCTAGCAGATCTTGTATTTCAGACTGTCAGTGGGCTCCATCTAAACTGTATGCACGCCCTCTGACCTTTGGTTACACATGATGGAGCTGGACTCTTTCACCTGATAAACCTGACCATTGTTTGTCTATCATTGACTCCATCTGTCCGCTCCGCCCCCTTCTTGCACAGCTGCCTCCCTCTTTACCAGCGGCTTTATTTCCCTCCCTGTCCAGGATTGTGGACAATTTTTTGTTGAGTTAATGTTTGATGTACTAACTTAGACATAGAGAGTAACTTGCATTTGCTTTTGCTTTTTTTAACCAAAGCAGATTCCTCCACATCTCCACTGTTGGATCTTTGCTGAAGTTTTCCCACCTGTCCGGCTTCTTCTTCCTCCTCCTCCTCTTCCTCACACAACACCAGTGTCTGGATCAGCTTCGCACCTACCTGGCTTTAGCAGAGTTTTCTAACACTGTGTTTTTTGTTAGTTTTAAAATCATCATGGATTGGGTGTCGGATGTGTTAAAGTGGTTGTGGTACCACAGAAACTACATCATCATCGTCGTCACGCCTCTCGCCTTTCTTCCTCTGCCTCTGACCGTTCACCCAGAAGTGAGTAAGAATGAGCTTCACTGTTGAAATCAGAGTAATTTTTGTTTTATCTCACCGTTTTACCATTTATCTGACTGTGTTCTTACTCAAAGCGTTGATGTCAGATGTCCAGGTGATGACAACATGTCTAAACTGAGAGAAGAACAAATAGTGGTCAGCTGAAAATTAGTCATGTTTGGTCAATCTGTGAACTTGTCATCCAATCTGATGTTTGTATTCCTCCAAAAATCACACCAAATGGCAGAAAATGTTAAAAGAAGTCAAAGCTAAAGCTGTCTGGTACCAACTTTACATACTGAGATTGATTTTTCATGAAATTTCTTGGTAAAACTTTTGCAAATGAATTACAGAGATTATAGGAGAAATATAGGAAGAAAATTTTACATGTTCAACAACAAAACATCTCCAGACAATCTGTAAAGTTACTTAATTATCTCAAATAACTGCATTAGGAAACATGATGTTTTCTTCTGCAATCACTTGCTCGATTGATACAAATGAAAAGAAGACCAAAAAAGTATAATTACATTAGATAAATGTAAACCAGCATGATAGTTTGAAATTCTTCAGAAGTAAAAAATGTCTGTAATGGTTAACAGTTACATCAATGCAATCCTGGCTGTTTAGGTTTTACAACCCAAAACTTTCTTTTCATTTGATCAGTTTATGGAAGGACTAAGAAAGGAAAACAAAGTTAATTAGTTTCAGAAAATGTTAAATATTTTAGTTTTTATAATTTATTATTGGAGGCCATTTTCATCAACAGTCAACATTACTGAAATCACATTAATGTGGATTGAGCCTATTCTACACATCTGATGCTGCTGTTTGTTCGGATGAGTTTGATTTTTATGTTTTTGTAAAAAATCCTTTACAGCCATTTTTGAAAAGTAAATGACAAGGTTTTTATCCATGACCAGATTTCTTATAAAATCCAAAACCTGGTCGACTCTAATGTCTTGTTGTCAAAGCTTCCTTGTCAAAGTTTTTTAATGTTCTTTCTTTTTTGTTTTTGAACTAATAAAGCTTAAAAGTTACAAAATGTTATGAAAAACTGACCAACAAAAGGCTCAAATGGTTCATAAGACTGAGACACTCAAATAGACTCACTACTGTTTATCAAAATAAATAATGAAGGCAGATGTTGCATTACCTTCTAATATGAAATTTACAATTAATACCCACCGTTCAATATTTTTGGTGTGAATAAATATTTGGAACCTGCATAAAGGATTTTGTCAGTGGAAACCTTTGTGTTAAACGGTGTTTTATAGTTTTACTGAGGAACTATAAATACTGTCTTATGAGATAAGAGCACAACAGTTTGTTTTAGGATCAAGGGTTGCTATTATCTGCTTAATTATCTGCTTGTCTAAAGTCTTATTACCTTTTAAAGAGATGCAGAGATAAGACAAAGAACATGAATGCTGTATAACTTTACAGTAACTCAGCGTCTGCCTTTGCTTCTGTGTGCCTTTGCTTGAGTAAAATGTGATAAAATGAGCATCAGTTTTTAATATACAGTCAAACGTTTTGTCCCTTCCACACGGATATTGATCTATAGTTTTCTTATTGGTGTATGTAGCTGATCACAGTTTGTTCAGATCTTTTACCCAATATGCTTTCCGAGAAATTACTGCAGATGAGATTAACATCAATGCCATGGTCCTTGAGCCACTTTATTACTTTGCACTGTGACACAGTGCTTCATTATGGTGGGAACAGAAAGGATCAATGGCATACTAAACCTGGATTATTCTTCTTGGTAGATCATTTGATCCTGTGTTCTCAGACACCAAATCTACTGCATGCTTTACTGTCTACATCTGGGGTGTCCAAAGTGTGGCCCAAGTTCAAGAAAGTTACAAATTTGGGCTTCCAGTAGAAGTATTTGATATAGATCAGCGTCACTTTTTCAGGCCGTTGACCACTTACCCCTTTTATCAACACTCAAAGACAATCTAATCCGAAATTGCCCCCACAATAACCCATTTTATTGAAATATTAGTCTCTTAACTCATTGTCTGTTACTCTGAATGTGAAGGGTGGCGCTATTCACATTAAAAACAGGAACACGTCACCTGGGGGCTTTTTGAGTTATTTACAGATTTTGAAAGTATGGATTTTAAACTTTCCAATAATGTTTTAGGGCTATTTGTAATTTAGAAGCATAATAAAATAAATATCGACTTGCGTTGGCAAAAACAAACATTTTCTTTCAGCCGGTAGATAGTCCAACGTAAATAATTTTATTTTAGGTGTTAAGATGCTCACCGCCATATTGCATTCAGCACAGCCGCAGACCGAGATCTGTATCCCTGGGGCATGCTATGGTAACGTTCAAAAATAAAAGTTCTGCAACTCACCCTAAGAAACTTTTCACTGGTATCTTCTGCCTTTCTTTTTAGTGACCCGATCTTAAGCCATTCATCCATTATTATTTATAAACACAATAAGCTAACTGTAGCGTCGCGCCTAGGGCTAACGTAACGGAAAATAAACGCATGCAGTACCTCGCGGACCATTAGAGGGCGCCCACGGACCACAGTTTCAGAAAGGCTGATATAGACGGATACTTTTACTTCAAACAGAAAAAAAGTAAAAACAAACATGTAATTAAAGATTTTCTGTCTTTAATTAGGACAAAATGATCACAAACAAGTAAAAGATTGGCTGCAACACAAAGAATTCGCTTTTTGCCTTCTCTTCAAGAAGTGATTTTTACTCAAAAGCAAACTTTGCTTCACCCAAATATGCTTTTAATTAATTTAATAAGCTTGGCTAAATACAGCAAGCATTTTGAAAGAAAGAGTGACTTAAATTCTGATTTTATTCATCAGGATTTATTAAACCGTGCTCTATTTTTATAGGAAAAGTATTTTTAATAAGGCAAATCTGCAGACCACTTTTTAAGTTTTGGATCTAGACTCTAGAATAATTTACACACAATTTTCCAGCAACAAATCTGACTGCTTTATTTGTTTAAGTATTGAATGTTTAGTCTATTGTTGAGTGAGTAAAAATCAATTTTTTTTTGGCCTTGAGTCATTTTAATTCAATGATTTTGGTCCATGTCACAAAACATTTGAACAAGCATGCATGGTCTACATGCAATAACAAACATGATGTCTCTCCTTTCCCTTCATTTACAAATGGGTTTAAAGATTTCCATCCCTACAACAGGTATCTACTGTTCATCCTTCAACTTCCTGCAGAATTTAATCCAGTCCTTAAAGCAGAATAGGCTCTTTGTGAGTCTTAGTTTTGCAAATTTGTTCTCCAGAGGTCTTTCATCTCTTGAGGCCAAAATTCAGGACTAGTGCAAAGACAACTCTGCAGTCTAATCCTCAGCTGAAAATGGTTTGGAGGATTTCTAGTAAATTTCACTGACTACTTCAGTTTGAATGTTCTTGATTATTGACTGATGACCAAGACGGGAGGGAAAAATGTGCTTCATCCTAATATAAAGATGACTTCAGACCTCTATTTTAAATTTGTGTGAACGTAAACACAACATTTCTGTGCATAAGCAAAATTTCTTCATAAGCATCAGTTTAATCCTGGAGCTAAAATATAATAACTTAATCTCCACCAGCTTTCTTTAGTGTATGGAAATGAATAATATTTGGTTGCTATGTAAGCATATTTGTGACTAACCTGTGTTTATATTTGTTTGTGTGTGCAGTATTCACAGGAAGCAAAATGTGGCTATGTGATCATCCTGATGGCTTTGTATTGGTGCACGGAGTGCATGCCTCTGGCTGTGACTGCTCTTCTCCCCATCGTCCTGTTCCCAATGATGGGCATCATGAAGGCTGGAGATGTAAAGTTCCTATTTATACTTTTATACTTCATTATGTAACATTCTAACCATCAAAAATAATACTTTGGTTTTTTTTTAAAGTAGGTATGTTTCTTGATCCGTTTGTAGAAATATACTTGTACCTGCAGGACAGTTAATTGAGATTGGGCTCCAAAGGGAATTTCTGCCATCTTTAAAAGGCCATTTTCAATAATTTCATAACTTTGCATTGAGGTTTGTTTTATTAACATTTATAACACATAAAGGCTATTCACTTCATTTTGATGCAAGTTTCGTTTCATGGATGGGTAGACTGAGGTTTCTGGGGTTGCTGGCGTTTCCTGCTCCATTCCATTGGGGTGGGTATGTCGGAGGTTGTAGCTTGTACTTTGGAGGGGGGTTTGCACTTTTTTGGGTGTGGGGTCGCTGATATTTTAGCTGGTCAGGAAGTGACCTTGGGGCTAGGCTTAGTGTTGGTTATCCCTGGGCTGAAGCTGCAGTGATGATGACGCTTGTTTGTAAGGTTGCAGGGTGAATTGATTGTGATCTGGTGTTAGGTTCTCAGCCTGCTGTGGTTGCATGGCTTCTACTCAGATCTATTTTTGGTCTAGTGTGGCGTCATGAAGGTTCATTGTGGGATGCTGTGTGGTGGAGCGGTGAGGAGGATATAGCGTATGTGAGGGTGATAGGTGTTGTATGAAGTGGTAACACCAAGAAGGTTTTGCTTTCTTGGTGATCTCAAGATCTCGAGTTGCACCCGTCTATAATTTGGAGGACCATCCAAAGTATGAAAAATAGTGACTTATAGTCTGGAAAATATGATATTTCAAGTGAAGGATCATAGTGAAAGTTGTAATTCTCCATTAGACAACAATTCTAAGTGCCACATTAAAGAAAAAAACAAAGAAAGTGTGAAACAACAAAGAATGTCTCCGCTAGCTTAAGATAAGATATATCAGTTTTAAACCTGCTTCAACGAGGGGTTGTTCTGTCTCCTGTTTAGTGCATTTGAGATATGGACTCACATTAAAGCAGTAAAGATAAAAGCTCAATCTGAATTGGCACTTCGGTAACTTTAATATGTTTGGCCCCAAAGATAAGGAGACTGGTAACAAAGGAACTGAGCAAATGTGTAAAAATTACACAAGAAGCTTTGGATGACTGTGCTCAGATTAACTGTAATTTCTTTTAGACATGAATTAATATTCTTGTTTTTTTTTTCAGGTCAGTATTGAGTATTTGAAAGACTCCAACATGCTGTTTATAGGCGGTCTCTTGGTGGCCATTGCAGTGGAGCACTGGAACCTTCATAAACGCATCGCTCTCCGTGTTCTTCTCCTGGTTGGTGTTCGTCCAGCCCTGTAAGAGCTTAAAGCCTGTGAAGCCACAGATACAATCAGCAGCTGAATCTTGATAAAACAAATCATCATCCAAATGTTTCAGTAATTAAATGCCCAAAGAGTCCTATACCAACAAGAGTTCATTTCTTTAATTTGGTGATTATGATTTAAAGCTAATGAAAACCCGAAATTGCAACTGGAATCAGTCCTTTGAGACCCACAACCTTGCAAGAAGCATCTTATCTGGTCTAAAGACAAAAAAGACTGGACTACTGGTCAGAGGGTCCAAGGTATTGTCTTTGGACAAAAGCACATTTTACATGTCAATGTAGAAGAGTGGAAAGAGACACAATCCAAGTTGCTGAGGTCCAGAGGAAATTTTCCAGTCAGTGATAATTTGGGGTGTTATGTCATTGCCTAGGTCTGGTCCACTGTGTTTTATCAAGTCCAAAGTCAGAACATTCATCTACCATGACGTTGTTTTAGAGCACTTCATTCTTCCCTCAAATGACAAGCTTTATGGAGATGCTGATTTCAATTCCAGCAGGATTTGGCACCTATCCACTGCCAAACATGCACCGTTTATTGACCGTGACAAAAGTTGCCCAGGCTAAGTATTCACAAAAGATACTGTGGAATACACTTTTAATCGGGCCAACATTTCTGCTCTAAAATTCCCCTTAACTTTGGGTTTTAGCCAATGAGCAAAAATTGTCAAAACTGAGAAATCAAATGCATTTAGTATGCCACTCATTGTGTTCAAAACTTTTAGTTGAATTATCTGCACAAGTTAAAGTCCAAATAATATTTACCTGAACTATACATACTCCTTATCAACTGTTTTTCAATATTTTAATTAAATTGAATATAAATAAACAAATATTCATCTCAAAGTGGGTCATGTTATGCAGCTCATGTCAATCATAATCGTCTTTCCTGCACTCTCACAGGCTGATGATGGGATTCATGATTGTGTCGGCCTTCCTGTCCATGTGGATCAGCAACACGGCCACCACAGCCATGATGCTGCCGATCTCTCAGGCTGTGCTGCAGCAGCTGCAGGAGACGGAGACACGGGCAGAAGAACGAGACCTCCAGAACACAGCAGAAGATAACCCCGGGTTTGAGATGGAGAGCAGAAAAATCCAGGAGGGAATCCCAGATGAGAAGAATACAGACACAAAGCTGCAGCAGGAAAATGGAATAGGTGAGTAAATCTCAGTAGTTTGGAAGGACATGTTATAGAAAATAATTATTTAAATAGCCTTTTCACTTTGTGGAAATATAGTTTTGCCTCAAGTGATTCCAGAGTACATAAGGGAGAACAGCAGGAAAATTACAGAGGAAAAGTACAGCCTCCTGACTAAAGGGATGACCCTGAGTGTGTGCTATTCTGCGAGCATCGGTGGCACTGCTACCCTGACAGGCACCACTCCCAACCTCATCCTCCAGGGTCAAATAGAAAAGTGAGACATCAGCTCAGTCATATGAGTTCAGAGGGTTTAAATTATTGTCCTGCTTCTGCTCTTCTAATCACCATTTTCTCTTCCAAAGGCTCTTTCCTGAAAATGGGGGTGTGATCAACTTTGCCAGCTGGTTTGGCTTTGCTTTTCCCAACATGGTGCTCATGCTGGCAATCTCCTGGCTCTGGCTTCAGTTCATGTTTCTTGGCTTCAAGTAAGACAACCAGAGATATGAAATATATTGAAGCAGTTTCAAGTATTTTGGTTGTACCTAAATTGTTATTGATGAAACAAAAGCTGAACTCAAGAAAAACCCAAAAGTAATATCAGATACTAAACACTCTGGGACAAGATCGGTGGGAAGAACAGTCAACAAGACCAAGACTAAACAAATAACAGGAAACAGAACAAAAGAAAAGTTAATTGTGCTGATCTATGAACACAGAAACACAACATTCTTAACATTATGACTGTGATTAGGATGTCCTAATGAGGACTGGACCATACTGACTTAACTCCAGAAAAGTAAACAGAGAGCTTATTCAAGCCATCTCAGAAACTTTGATCAATCGCAAAATAATTTTAAAAAAGCAGGTACCAAAAACCAACTCTACAGATAATTAATTACCAAACCAGCAGCTTGGGTCACAATGGTTAAAATGTCGATCTATCAAATCATATTTTTCCATGAAAACTGCTTATTTAGTCAATTTAGGTTCAAATTACACATGGCACAGTCACCTGTATACTTTGACAGCTTACCAGTCATCTGCTACAGTTACTTTTTACTAAAACTTAACTAACCCCAAGATAATGATGCACTTAACAGAAGAGAAATATAACAGCAGCCAAATTACTCAGTTTAATGACAGATACGACGAAATATCATCTGGTACGAAATAAATACACAGTTAACTTTACAGACAACATGAATCTTCAATACACCTTCCTCCCAGAGGTAATGTTTCCACTCGTAACAAAGTGCTAAGCTAGCATTAGTGTGGTAAGCTAACATTAGCACGTCTGCGTTTTGTTTTGATTTGATGTGCTGATATTGAACATTTTTTACTGCTGTTCTAGTTTATCCTGTGTTGAGAACTGTTATGGAAAATGACCACTTTGAACATCTTAAAATCTAATGGCTTGTTTTTAAAATAAAAAAATGCTATAAAAATGCTATCTGTGTAGCTCTGATCTTTCTGCTTGTTTTTATTCACCCAGCCTGAAGAAGTCTTTTGGTTGTGGCGTGAAAAATGACAGAGATAAAGAGGCGTACGCAGTGATGAGAGAGGAGTACAAGAAGCTGGGCGGCATGAAGTTTGCTGAAGGAGCAGTACTCACCATCTTCATTTTGCTTGTGCTCCTGTGGTTCACCAGAGAGCCAGGCTTCATAACTGGCTGGGCCGATGTTCTCTTCAACAAGAAGGATTCGTGAGTCCCTTATTTTATGTTACTTTAGGTTAATATTCCGTACTTTTTTTCTTTCTTAACAGAGTATCAGTTCAGATTGTTGTTTATGTTGGTTCAATCTCTAAACCGTGTGTTAGGTTAAATTTAGTTCAAATCGATTAACTAAAGACGTCCGCTACAGCCTTTCTTTTAGTGACATAGTTTGGCCGCCATCCAGCAGGGGGCGCCCGGTGGTCGTCCATAAGCTGAGCTATTGATAAAAAGTTAAAGATTGAGACAGATCAAAATGGAGTCATGTGTGGAATAGAAGCTACACTTTATGCGGTTCTGTTTTGAAATATCGACAAACTCATTAATTTTCACCTTATTAGCGCTCATTCAGTCGAGCTGCATGACGGAGTAGCACCAATTTATAAAAAATACTGAAGGCTAAGCGAGGATGGTATGACGGAGAAAAATGGTAACATAATGAAAAAAAACATTGTGTCAATAAGCAAACTTGAGGGCTGTGTAATGAATTTACTTAACTTCGTTTTAATGTTCCTTAAAGAGCAACCGCTTAAGTATGAATATCTACATTATATATATTCTATAAATATGTCTTAGTTTATGCATGTGCGAAATCCACAATTTTCTATTTATTCAGTGAGTATTTAAATTCAGTCTTCTTGATGCATGAGAAAACTAAATATTTTTAAGAAAATAGCTGCTTATAAATCAATTTTAGATTAACTTTAATCCATACACATGCTCTGATGTTGCTGCACATTTAATCTTGACTGTTGTTACGTCCACCAAGGGCACAACATATTTGAGGACACGAGACAAAAAAATGAGGGTTCAACAAAATATTTTATTCATAAATTCTCTTCACTTTGATTTTCTTAGTTCAGCTTCTTCTGATTTTCTGTGAAGAAAATAAGAGTTCAGGCCCTCAGATCCCGTGTCCCAAAAAAAAAATAAAGAAAAACAAAACCTCAAAAGTATTAACAGAAAGTTGGACCTGGTGAGCCGATCAAACATAACAAAACGGTACAGCAGGGGGCCAACCCTGTACAGGGCCGTCGAAGCCCCTACTAGTACCAGACTAAAGCAGAAAGAACCTAATGGAAAAGAAAGATCGAAAACAGGACAACCGGTCCCACCAGGGCAAAAGCACAACGAAAAAACAAACAAACAAAGGCTAACAGAAATACCACATGGCAGGCTGGAAACCTCAGCTGCGGCCCACAGCGGCTGGACTAGCGCACACCGCGCCTGGTGGTGGTGGAGCGAGCGGAAGCGAGTGGAAAGGCGGAGCCCAGGCGGGAATGGGGGAGCGTCCTCAACATGTCGAAAGCCAGCCTATTTATAGGCGGACCAACAGCACCACAAATTAACGTAATTAAATGACCAAAAAGAAATTATCCAAACTCCAAAATATATTAACAAAAGGTCATTCAATTAAAGTCTATAAGAAAACAAAGAAAATAAATGGACAAAAAGTCATAATGTGCCTGAAGCCCATAACAACTGTAAATACCGTTTTCTGAACAGGTGTTATTGTACATAATGAAAAATATGTTACAAATAAATTACAAAAATATTTTTATATAGCAAAAATTAGAGTCTTGATGTAGAGATTTTATTAAAATCTTTATTTCATGTTATAGTTCAAACGTTTTTATTGAGACCTTTTTAAGTAACTTGCGTTGTTTCCTTAGGTTTGTGTCAGATGGAACAGTGGCCATCTTTATGTCAATGCTCTTCTTCGTCATCCCATCTCGGCTGCCCTCATGTGGCAGCTATGGTTTCACCGAGGCAGGTGAGATTTTACCCTGACCTTCATATTTCTTGTCATCCAAATTACTTAAGTGTATATATTAAAATGTTTCTTCATGTTACAGGTAAGAGGATTAAGGCACCTGAAACTCTGCTGACCTGGCAGGTGGTCCATGAGAGGATGCCCTGGAACATCATCCTGCTGCTGGGAGGAGGATTCGCTCTGGCTGCTGGCAGTGAGGTGAATAACCAGAAACATCACATTTTAAAATTCACAACTTCGCTGGTAGTAGTAATCTGTAAGCTGCCACAACTACCATAAATTATTTCATTCTCCTAAACTTTATTTATCTGCTCATTTATATAGCTATTTCATTTCTTATATGCTTTAAATTTAGTCTGTAGGTTATGTATTAATATTTAAACTACTTTTATTTATTTTACATATTTTTTATATTCACAATTCTAAAATATTTTCTGAATTCTTTCATTTTCTACTTATTGCTTATTTTGTTACTTTTCTAAAGTATTTTTATTTACAATGTAATTAACATATACCGGTGTAATATTTATGCACTGTAATTTATTAATGTTATTATTTTATAATTAGAATTTTTAAAATTATTTTTATTGAAAGTTTTTATTTCTTCTTATAAATTTTTTTGCTCATCAATTTTATGCTAAATCACAGAATCCAGATTAGTTTTATTTTTGGTAATTTGTATAAACAAAACAAGTAGTTTTACAATACCAGATTCATCTTGGATTATTATTATGATACATCTTAAATTAAATTATGATTAATAATGTAATCAAATAACTTGGGGCATACATTTATGTTTTTGGAAATATAGATAATGTGTGATAATGTCATTAGCAGAGTTTGACTGGTACTGGAACCAAATGTGCTTCAGTTTTACCAAGTTATTAGTGAAATATGTAATGATGGTGTCCACTATTTCTTTGTTTTGTTATAATTGTCATCTCTCAAACTGATATAAATGTACTTTTGCTAAAGAACGTGTGATTTAGGTCAGATAATCTTAGGGTAAATGTTCATGTTATCTTCCCATATGGATATTTACAACTAATTCTTTCATAATCTGTGCAGATATTTAACATTTCCTTCACCTTTTATGTTTCGCTTTACGTTTATCTTTGCAGGTTTCAGGTTTGTCTAAATGGCTTGGAGATAGTCTGTCTCCCCTGCAACAAATCCCTCCATTTGCCATCTCCATTCTGCTCAGTCTGCTGGTGGCGACATTCACCGAATGCTCCAGCAACACAGCAACCACCACCCTGTTCCTGCCCATTCTTGCTTCAATGGTGAACTGAGGGGAACATACTGTTCGTTGTCACATATGCTTGTTATTTATTGGTGTTTACATTTGTTTTGTTTCTCTTAGTCCACAGCAATCCAGGTACACCCGCTTTACGTGATGCTGCCTTGCACCATCGCTGCCTCTCTTGCTTTCATGCTGCCTGTTGCCACGCCACCAAACGCCATCGCCTTCTCTTTTGGAAACCTCAAGGTTATTGACATGGTGAGACTAATTTAAAAATCTAGTTATTACTCACAACCATATGGTTAATTTAAAAAGAAAATGGTGAACCAAGAGTGATAGATTCACTAGAATGTGGTTCTTTGCTTCTTCAGGTGAGAGCTGGATTCATGCTGAACATCATTGGGATCCTCTGCATAAATTTGGGCGTCAACACCTGGGGATACGTCATGTTTGACATGGGCACGTTTCCTCAGTGGGCCAATAACACCCACAGTAAACCCTGAGTGGAAGCACTGCCCGTAATGCCTTTTAAAGAATTTCTATATCTGTTAGCACAACATCATGAGGTGGGATCTAATCAGAGCTGAGTATCATAAATTTGATAACTTATTTTCTGTATAAGTTTTGATGCATAAGAGACATTATTCAGGATTTTCCTGAGTCCCATCCACTGACCAGTAAGAAAAGCTTTTAAAAAGATACAACTGTCTTGCAAAATTAAAAAAGTCAGTTTGTCCAAATTTGTAAAACTTAAAGGTTTCTATTCCACCAAAGATGACAAAAAATAGACTTTATTTAAATTAATACATATCATAGATGAACAAAGCAGACTATTGTATGATTATTTAATTATGATATTGTGTAGATATGTTTATTCAGCAGCTTGATGAAGTATAAAGAAAAAACTTTAATCAGTGCAATTTTTATCTTTAAATCCTCTTAACCTTGTTTAACTGATAGGTACATTGTTAAACCTGTTTATTACTTCCTGATGTCAAACTCAGAGCAGAAGAAAAACATTGGAGGCTTTTTTCCATGTACACATTTTCCGGAAAGTGTCTTCACCTCATTATTAATCTCATTTACAAATGTTGTACATATCTTTCAGTGATTTTTTAAATCCTGTTACTCTAACAAACATAGTCTTACATAGAAAGTTTAAATAAATGTAAATTAACTTTATGTGTTAATTTATTGCTGAAAGTTTAATTACAATAAGTTGTAACTTTGGTTGCATTTTTGGTTGTGTTGTGTTTTTTGTTGTACTGTTTTCATCACAAGCACGTTTCCTAACTTGTAAATATCACAGAATATGACTTTTTGATTGTTTACATACTGTACTGTTTTTTAAATAAAATTTTTTGAAAGATGCACCATTTAGCTACTGAGCAAGTGAAAAAACACAGGCTTGTTCATTTAAACTCAAATTGTCAGGATGAAGTGATTTTGTCCTAATAAAATGATGTTAAAATATTTGTTTTGGTTTGTTGTACTTGTAGAAAATTGTTTCTGTGGGTCTTTTACCAATTCACAGATAAAAGCAGACAGCCAAGGATTCAAATCTTGTGAAAGTCGACTTGTGATGAGTTTATGTCTTTAAACAGGATTATGAAAGCATTTTTTAGAAGATTAAAAAAAATGCCCAAGTGCCCTGGTTTTATTAACATTAGAAGTTGATTGAGGGAAAAACCGATATTTTGTAAACATTTATAAAACAAGGTTTTTATAAATCTGTAATTTTTGAGAGTAGATAAGTTGCTGCAGGGATATTTGAGAAAATTTCTTTGTGTCTGAAAGCTGCACTTTAGTACTTTGCTACTGTAAAGATGAATGGACAATCTGTGGCTTACTTAGTATTTATCAATGCTTTTGGGTTTTCTAGGCTCTAAAAACTAATTTTGAAGATGTACTGAATACAGCAATCTCTCAGGAAGCAGTGAACTCTTTAGGTCATTCTTTACTCTTACTGTCAGGAAACCTCCAGCTTTGGAGGAACGCACTGTACAATGAGGCCCCGTACTTTTCTGCAAAGTCATCAGTACAGGTCACTGATACTGAAAGGTAACAAAGCTCCTTTGTTTCTGCCGTCCGTACATCTTTAGTGCTTTTCCGTCTTCCCTATCAGGTCACATGTTTTACTGCCAAACTGAACAGACTTCCTTGTGTTAGTGGTATCAAAATAGCCAATTTGACCTCAAATGGTTGAGCTGAACCCAAACACTGAAAAATCCATCATAGCATTCACATCAAGGACATTTTGAACATGACCTACATAAAGGATCCTGTAAGCACAACATTTATTTTAAAGCATGAAGAATGAATCTCTTCTAGTCACGATTATAAAAAATAATCTTTTTTTTTTTTTACTGCTTAAATTCTGCTTAGCTAGCAGAGCTTAGCTAGCTGCTGGCTTACATAGCTAGCGCCGCTAGCTTAGCTAGTTCTAATAAGAGGCTACATGAAGCTTCATCTCTATTTCAGAAATAACTGAACTGTTATTTTGAAATAATACTGTTTTACTAATAATATTGTACTGCTTGATTGTTATGTTTTATTATTTGTTTGCCAACATTTTGTTTTTAATAAATTATGCCATCATGCACTGCAAACCAAAGGCTCTTCATTAAATATTTTACCTTAAGCCTTATCAGAACTTTCTTATCTTCAATTTCATTCATCATCATGTTTCTGACATTCGTCCATTCAGAGCTAAACTCCTGTTTTCAATACATCACTAAATTGTGCCTTTCTCCTCTCAGAAAAGGGAAAGCAGCAAATCAATAGCAGGCTGGTGTTAATAAATCTTTGTACTGTGTGTACAGATGAAAAGTCTGTTTGAAGGATAACTGTGAGATAAGAGGGTGCCAACAGGATGTTAAAGATGTGAAAGTCGCTCTCTATCATGTTTATTACAAGAGAGAGTGTAATAAACTAAAAATACACAGGACAAAGGGAGTGTGCTAAAGTAAAGCTTTACGCTTCTTCTAAATTACCTGTGATATGCAGAGGGACCTAAATCGATTCAGATTTAATTAAAAAGCAATTTTGTTCTTTAATTCAAATCAAATAGTCAAGGCTTTATTAAACCCAATGTTGTGTTTTGTTTGTTTACTTTTGTTAGTACAGCTAAATCTAAGCCCTTACCATACACAAAAACCTTGAAATATATCACTGTGTGCTTTTCACTTTTTGAATTAAATTACTAAAATAAATGTTTTGTCTGTAAAGTTTTAATGTTTTAAGATGCATTTGTCTGTTTTCTGTTTGTTTCTCAATGAGCACAAGAGTCAGGACACTGTAATGCTTCAAAAAGTCCAATAAATCTTTATTGTTCATTTCTTAAGTCTCACCAACATCTGGAAACTTTAAATAAGTTCAAAATAATTTGTACGACTCACAACAAGTCATTTACAAATCTCTTCTATATATTTATGAAACATGTTCCAACAAAACATTGAAGTCAATTAGTTTAATTCCCAATCAAATCCTGTCTATTATTCTCTGGCGTCACATTTTGAAACTTTTACCACATTCTTTTTTTTTTTTTTTTGCAACTATAAACCAGAAACAAATCCGGGGAAATGTGAATCACAAAAATGTGTCTTCTATAAGGATCTGAAGACACATCTGGTTTCTTTTCAATTGATTACTTGCTCTTCACTCCTCTGGTTCAACCAACATGTAGACATACTTTAAATTAGTCAATAACACAACTAATCAAAACATATAATGCATCAAACCAGAAAATAACGTGAAAATGAACATCTCCCCTCCTAAATATCAGACAATTATTTGGATATTTCTGACTGAAGTGTGCATATTACAGTTTAGAGGCATCTCATGACAGACCTCCTTCAAACAAAAGGAATTTATTAAGCACACTCAAAATCACTGGAATATGTAGAAGTGAAAATAACAAAAACGACTATGAGGCAGAAATCAAGAGAAATAAATGATTTGTTGAACGCAACAAGAAAAATCCCAAATATTTTATTGTGCTACGTCTTTCAAATGTATATTTCTCTAAACCAAAAGTTTGCCTGAAATTGTAATTTTTCATCCTTCATACATAGAGGAGATGACAAACTTCACTGCAAACCAAAAAGTGAAACACAAGGCTGTTAAAAGTACAACCCAAGCACAGATGACAAAGTGCGTTCCTGTCCAGATCAGACCAGCCACCTTTATGAGTTTCTCTGTAAAAAAAGTTGCACTTTGAGCAAATACAGCACTTACATACGGCCTACAGTTATTACAGGTCAACGTAGTCGACAATCAAATCCGGAACGGAACGAGATGAAACGAATGTCTCATAAACTTCCAACTAATCGGGGCTTACTGTGGAGGAAATGAACTGACAGCTTCTGGAAATCTACTTGACCTTTGCGAGGCAGATTAGAACATTGCTGACATTTAAATAATATTCTTTATTTCACCAGAGAAGTGTTCATGCCTCAAACAAACTTTTACACAGGGAGAAAGACACACACAATCATACAAAATGGCAGCAGACACCCTCATACACATAGATAAAAAAAAAAAATCACCCGTTGAATCAAATGATCACAATCTTCCCAAAACTGTTACTGAAGACCTAAAAACGTTTAGAAATGTGAGATTTGTTCCTACAGTGCCTTGAAAAAGTATTTATACCAGTTGAATTTGTTCACGTTTGGTCCCATTACAACCACATACTTCATATTTTCACTTGGATTTTTTACGGATGGTTTTGAAGTGGAAATAATATTTTTAATATCTTTTTTTCCAACAGGTTTCATGATGAAACGTGGCGGTGGAAAAGAAAACCTGTTGGAGCCTGCAACAGGTTTGTGCAATCACACAGCTGCAGTTAGATCAAAGCATAGCCATGTGTTGGCATGGCCTAGTCAAAGACCAGAAGCATATCTGACTTTGAATCTGATGCTGTACATGAAATACAATAGAAAACTGTGATTGGGCCTGTCGCAATAAGCAATAAATCAATTAACTGCATGATAAATTAAAATGAGCTCATTAATTTCAGTTTGCATCATTTTTTTAATATTTCTACCAAAAACTGGATGATAAAAGTCTTCAGTGGGTTACATTGGTGTAAGTTAGCTCTTTTTATGAAGGTCAATTTTATTTACAGAGACTTCATAATTCATTTTAACTGTTGTTTCTGTTGTCTTTGTTTATTTATATTGGATTTTTAAGATGTTTTCCTTTTCCAGTGCTAAAAGTTTATTGATCTTCGAGATCTTGCATTTTTATTCCCTTACTTGAAAATATTACCATTTATTGCAATAACTTCTGGAAAAATCAATCGTCTAGCAAAATTGTGATGAAATCAGAAAAATTCGAGAGTTATGAATACTTTCACAAGGCTCTATGATTCCTACCATTATCTACCTGAATAAAAAAAATAGTTTCTATCATTATTTGAAAAACCATCTGAAATGCAAGCGTCGCTTTTCTGCTGGTTTATCATGTTACAAACACACTTTGTGTCTGTGTCCATGTGTGTGTGTTTGTGTGTATGCAGCTTCTGCAGATGCATTTCTGTGTGTTTACACACCCACACACACTCTCAGATTATCAAAACCCATCTGCTGCTGGATGGAGTCGTCTCAACAGGAGAAAGACAAACAGAGCAAAAGAAAGACAGGAAGTCGAAGCCAATGCTGTCCTCTGACTGTCCCACAGGTTGGTCCATTAATCCACCTGTCTCCTGCGGCGAAGGCGTCGTCTCTATGTCCCGCCGTTGTATGAGTAGTCTGCCTTGTTGTGCATCACCAGCTTATTGTCCACAAAGTAGAAGCTGTCAGACTGTGTCTCGTAGGGGTGCAGGACCATCTCTCTGACTGTGGGTGGGCACAGAAACAACACCGTTAAAGTTCTAGTTTCTAACCTAGATGTAGTGATGGACTCTGACCTGAACTTTCAGAGTCACATAAAGACAGTTACAAAGTGGGCCTTCTATCACCTGAAGAACACTTAGCTAAATGGAAATTAAGACCATACAGTGTACCTCCTCTAGAGTGTGCTGTTTTCCCCTAGTGATCACAGAAGTCTACCACGTCTTTTTGTTTGTTTTAAACTTTATTCTGTGCACTCAAAATTACATTTAATGCTGGTTCACATTTGTGGAGTAATCTGGGAATAAAGACTCCAAAACTTATTTTGTGTCTATTTTGACCCAGATTTCACCAGGTCACAAACATCTCCATTATTACAGGACTAATCCTGTTTCTGAAATACTGACCTGGCTTGGGATTCAGTTCTATTTCAAAATAAAAAACACTTAGACTTATACAATCTGGACTGCATTATTCTACATTATTAAATCATATGTTTACAATTTTTGTTGTTTGTTAAAATAAACAAATGCTTCTAAATGTCGACCTAATTTAAAAACAATTTGCTGTGATTTTTAAATCACAGTAAAAGGAAAAGACTGAACTAATCTGTAAGAAACTTTCTTTTACAGCATTACATAAATAGTTATATTTCAGCAAATATCTCTTCTTATTCATGTCTTTTGTTTTGTATTTTTCTAATAGTAACTACTTTGTCTCTGTTATTGTGTCTGTTGGTTACTCTATTTTGTCTATTTTCTGAACAGCAGCTTAGCCAAATGTGACTTTTTAAAATGCTTCATAAAAAACATCTATGGTTAGTTGGTTCTTAATATAATCTGACCATGTTCAGCTTTCAGGTTTCAAACCAGAATTACTTTCATTGACAAAATCCTCCCAGTCTTTTCAGGTTAAATGTTTCCATTTTCAATGTTTAAGAAGGCATTATTTTTCATAAACGGCAGTAATATTATAGTTTTATGCTGTAAACGTCTTCCACTGTTTCTTTTGCTGGAATAAGGCACTTTTAACTTTTCCTCTGTCGCCCCCATGAGGTTGATGACAGAATATTTTTTAACATTCTTGAATCATTATCAAACCCTCCATCACCCAGTGCCTTAACTGTCCCCTGTTGTTTATTTCTAACTAATATGATGAAACTCTATTAGCAAACTAATAAACACAATCTGCACTGAATCAGAAATTCTGCACCACTGAAGCCTGGTGGTCCGCCAGGCTTACAACATACTGGAGGAAATCCTGAAACTTCACTATCATTCTAAGCTTATTGACAAACTGATTTTGCAAAATGTTCAATCATCTTGGAAGCTTCCTTTAACCAGAGAGGTAAATAAATGTGTGCTGCTGTGCATTGTTTCATCTGACTTACTGGTGTCCTCTGACAGAGGTGGGAATTCGTAGATGTGCTCACAGGTGTTCTTGCTGCTGGGCATACAGAAGCCAAACTCAAAGTCGAAACTCTTGAGCAGCTTCTCCCTGAAATAATGTCTCTCGATCATCCGGAAGTTTTCTATCGGCATGTCACCCACTGTAAACTCGACGCTGGATGGATGAGGAATCAGAAAAGACGAAAAAGTTATGAGAGACATAAACTACAACACAGTTTTTAGTTCAATCTACTGCAGACTGTGAATGCAGATTAATTTATACTCACGTAGCTCCAACCTGCCGCAGTCGGAGGAAAGCAGGGGTGAACTGGTAACGAACAAAACGGCCAGCGTTCGGGTCGATGTCCCTCTTCTCTCCTGACTTATCTAAGATGGAAACCATTTTCAAAATAAATAAAACTCTCATATTTAACATAAAAATATGCTAAAAATGCTCAAATACCAATAACAACAACCAAAAGAAAACATGGTTTGATTTTCACATCCCTGAAGTTTTTTTTTATTTTTATTTGCAACTACAAATTTCAAAAGGTTTTATTGAGACTTTGTGGGCAGATGAGATGCTTTCCAAAGTTATGAGAAATAAAAGTCCTAAAGGGATAAAACTACTTCTTCCTAGAAAATGAAGGGAAATTTTCCTATTTGTTTCTCCAACTGAACATTATTATTGCTTTATTTTTCTTTATTTTAGTGTAAAATACTATATTTACCCAAATTTTATAAACTGGACAAGTAAAAAAATACCATTATGTGCATTAGGATGATGTTTCTGTGGCTAAATGTATATTTTAAACCCTGCTGTGTGTATTACTACAGCTCTGATATTTGCTCTCGTTAGCTGCTCAAGGACTCGCCTGTGGACGGAGGTTTGGTGATTTCAAACAGCACTGTGCTCGTCTCCATGTCTCTGATCTTGAACCTTGTGAAGTCGATGTTGAAAACATTCTCGTCTGGGCTGCATAGATAATCTGCAGGAGGAAAAACACAAAGAAGAAGAAGAAGGTGTTTAAAATAAGACCACAAAAAGGGAACACTGCTACATGCTAATTAAGATGTTGAACTACATCTTAATTTGCAAACAAACAGATGTAATGCTTTATAAGAATTCACCAAAATCAATTATTTTTATCCAGTCAGCATTTGTTAAAGACTTAAATAATTTATTTTCTTTGTTTTATTGAATAATGTTGGCACAATGTGTTGAGAAGGCCTTTCCAGACTGATCCAACATCAGCACAAACACACCAGCAGCCAGTGAGAAAGAGAAGTGAGTTATTTTTATTCCTCTAATCCTCCCTGCCCTTACCAGGCAGTGTCACTGCTTATTAGAGTTCCCCAACAGAGCAGACACTTCCTGCTTTCTGTCTGATCCGACATCCATGCAGATGCTGCTGCTCTTCATGCCGATCACGTCAGAAGCCATGAAATATGAACATTTCAGAGGCTGGAGGTCACAGCGGACTGGCCTTCACATGAATAAAAGAGGGTCAGTTTGTGAGTAACTGTGTTTTTGCACGCTGCATCCATCAGCTGGCACAGCGTCTGCTCATCCTTCTCATTGGATTGTGAGCTTTTTTGCAGTTTCTCTTTCTGGAAACGCTCCTCCAGCTATCTGCTGTGTCAGCTCATAAGAACCAATCACATCTGCTGGCGCAGAGAAACGGAGGAGGAAACAGCTTCAGAGGGATGATTTAATTGCTAATGATGCCAGCTCTGACCGGACATTCAACCCACCAGCTGTCCTAAACTCCTGCTCAGTAATTCATCCTTTCCTCTGGCTTTTAACGCTAACGCTGTCTTTTATTGTTTCCGCAATGATATAACAGAGAAAATTAGTTTACTAACATCTGACAGCAAACATTTTCAATTGCGTCTCTCATATAATGATTGTTTTTGATTGTGAGTTTGTTCGAAACACATTTTGAATTGTTTTTATCCAGAGAATCTTCTTCTGCCGACAAAAGAACTTTGAAACTTGGTGTGCATCGGCATCGCCATAAACCAGGGGTGTCCAAAGGGTGGCCTGCGGGCCATTTGTGTCCCACGATGTGGTTTTGTGAAGCTCTCGGGCAAAAATGACAGCTCAAAGTTGGAGGTCAATGCAGTTAAACAGATCTTACAGTGAAATGTTCAAAAAAGATACAGAGAAAGTCTTCTATATATGGAAGGTACAACACAAAGTATTTGTTTCATTAAGTTTCATAGTAAGCAGGATCACAAGTGTTCAAAGACTTTGTTGCACCCTTCTGGAAAATGTTAGTAAACGCCAATAAAAAGGAAAAGTTCTTGGAGAATGGGTGACCCATGTCCTGTTCTGTAATGCTAAGAGTACACACAAAACACATACACACACACACACACACACACATATATATATATATATATATATATATATATATATATATATATATATATATATATATATATATATATATATATATATATATATATATATATGTGTATATGTATATGTGTATATGTATATATATATATATATATATATATATATATATATATATATATATATATATATATACAAAAAAGAGGGTGTTTGTTGTTCAGTGGGTAAAAATTGTTAGCTGGATGATTTTTGTCCCATGTGACAAAAAGTTTGCACCCATCTGTGCCATACAAATAAACTTGATTGATTAAATAAGAAACGCTTTATTATGTTTTCCTTTATTTGAATTAGTTCAGAAATGTTCCTACATTTGAAGATTAAATGACCGAATGTGTTCGCTAAGTTATGGAAACCTTAGAGGAATATTGACAACATTCGCCAAACGTTTTTTTATTTTCTCTACTGATGAAGCCCTAAAGATAAACCACCATCCTCAGTCCATGGATGCTGTCAACTCCGCTCCCTGCAGGGGGGAAATGCTCTTGAAGAAGAAGTAATTTATTCTGATGTCTGCTCTTCTGTCAGTCTGAATGCAGAGCTCAGCATTTCTAAACACATCAGCTCTGCATGCTGCAATCCATCTGCACCCTTTGGGTTTTCACACAGCTTTAGCAAAATTCAAACCAAGACAAACTGTTTTCGACATAAACAATTGTCTATGAATACACCCTCCCCCAGTCTCTACGTTGTTGGCTCATCCTGCTGCTAACTTACTACTAATCATCATCTCTGAGCCTCCTGATGAAATCCCCTGATGGCAATAATACTAAATTAGAGACAGCAAGTTTGTTCTGTGTGTGAGAATGTATGTGTTCTTATAAAGGTTAGTCTGAGCCGTTTACTGTAACTTACACAGTCTGTCTGTGACCTCGGATATGTTCCTCACACAGCCACCCAAGGACAACCTGCGGCTGAAAACCACTGAAACAAGCTGCAGTTTTTCACCGCCTGCTCTCCTCTCTGGTGTGACAGCAAACAGCCACAGACACGCCACACTTTCACCAGGCCTCTCTGTGTTTTTGTGTTCAGGATTTGATTTCAAAGCATGCAGTCAACTGTCTGGTGGCTACAATGGAGTTGATTTATGACACTAATGTGACTATAAGCAGTCAGAAGTGAACTGCTGGGTGTTCACTCTGCTGCTGGAAACAGGAAGCTGGTCGGCAAACCACTTCTTCAATCAGGAATGATTCAGCTGCCACTCCAGACTGTCTGTTCAGCGTTACAACACGCCATTTTTCACACGCACATTTTATTCTTGGCTGTTAGTTATTATTTACAGCAGCACAATATATCAAATATTAAAATATTTGCAAGATGAATCAGAAAGCTTGGATGCAGCATTTGGTTGTGTGTAATATTTCAAGACAAAACTTGGTAACACTTTATTTGAATGGGTGTGCATAAGACTGATGTGACACTGTCATGAAGGAGTCTTCATAAATGTTTACGACTCCTGTCATGAAGTGGTAAATAATGACACTATTAATGCAAAGTGGCACTAAAAGGTGCATTAAAAGTTCATTAAAAGTGTCAACTTTGCTTTATTTGGTAAATAATGACACTTTTAATGCAACGTTCAATTAAAACTTACATTAAAAGTGTCAAATTTGCATTAAAAGTGTCATTATTTACTGAAAGACACTTAATGCCAACAGTCGTAAACATTTATGAAGACTCCTTCATGTTTATGACAGGTGTTGTCAGTCTTATGCACACCCCTTCAAAAAGACTTACCAAGCAAAGGAATAGCATTAGTCACTTTTTCTCAATCTGTGGTTCGCGGGCGCCCTCTAGTGACCCGCGAACCACATGTTAATTTGCATGTTTATTTACGTTACGTTAGCTCATAATGCGACGCTACAGTTAGCTTACCAAAGGATTGTGTTTATAAATAATAATGAATAAGTGGCTTAAAACCAGCACACCAAAAGAAAGCCTGAATGTGTCGGTGGAAAGTTTCTCAGGGTGAGTTGCAGAACTTTTGTTTTTGAACATTATTTCGACACAAAGTTGAAGCAGGAATGCAGATCTAGCCACGGCTGTACTGAATGCAATGTGACGGTGACGTGTTTTCTATCAGTTTATAATCCAATCATTCAAAATCTGTAAATAACTCAAAACGCCCCAGAGGACATGTTCATGGTTTTATTGTTTTATGGCAAGTCACATTTACAAAACAGCGCCACCCTTCTCACATTCGCAGGAACAAAGACAATGAGTTAAAAGACTTAGCAAGTAATTTTTGTTTAGTTTCCAGTTCAAATATCTTAGTTCACTAAAAATAAGACAAAACTGACTTACAAGTAACTTTTCAACAATATATGAGGGTTTTTTTAAAGTAAATTATTCCTCAATTTTGATGAAAATGTTCTAGTTCCATTGGCAGATTATTGCACTTATAATGAGACATTTTCCCCATGTTACAAGTGAAATAATCTGTCAATGGAACTAGAATTTTTTTTATTAATATTAAGCAATTATCGACTCTAAACAACTCCTACATCTTGCTGAAAAGTATAACCTATGAGTTAGTTTTGTCTTATTTCAGTGCACTAAGATATTTCTGCTAGAAACTAGACCAATACTTGGTAAGATTTTGTGTTTTTGGAGTGCACACAGGACAAGCAATTTAAAAAGACCAATTAACATAATAGTGACGTTTTTGGACTATGGGAAGAAGTCGGAGTACCCAGAAAAACCCAAACATGCACGGAGAGAACAAACAGAAACGCTCCAAGGCAAAGAGAAAACACCCATTTAGCTTTTACTTATGGAAATGCTTGACAATAAAGTTGCTCAATGCCACATTCATTCTAAAATAATCGTAATAATCTGGATCCAGTTCAAACGTTGTTCTAGCAGCCAGTGAACGCTGGAGGAGCCTTCCAGGCACATGAAACCATATTAAGAGCTTATAAACTCAACATGCCTGCTGGCAAAAATAACAGCTGACACTGATAATGGGATCTAGTTTAGTGTGTCCCAGTTCAGTCGTAGAATAGGTTCATCCGCCATTACTGGGAGCTTCTGCTGTTTATGGCACATTTTATGTGGCTAACTGCAGTTCTCATATTACACTATGGTTAATTGTTTAATCAGAAATCAAGGCACTTTCTTTCTGTAATTTTTGAATAAACCAGAGATTTTTCTTTATGAACATTTGGAAGGATTATTACATTGAAAAACAAACAAACAAAAAACACTACCATTTAACTTTGTAAGCACTGAAGAAAGAGATTTTTCTCTTTCAGTTCTTCTTTTTGTGCTGTCTCTATTTAAGGCCACTTCCTGAGTTGCTCTTTATAGAAACAAAACTCAACTTCTGCTTTAGGATGAGTGAATTTATCACTTATTTAAAAAAAATGAAATTAAAAAAAGCATGTGTAGTTATATATCATTTTAAAAACATTCAGTTCAAAACATCAACTATTAAACATAAATATTGAATGTCTACTTGAAGAATCACAGTAGTTCTCTATTTTACCATCATGCTGTCATATATTTTTAGATATTTAACTGATGGAAGAGTAAGAAAAATAACATGAAACTGCTTAACTACCAGCAGCGTTTCTATGATATTTACATTTCCAAATTCCACATTAAAAATGTTTCCAGTTGTGTTTTATTATTTTTTTCCTGCTAATCATGAAGCAACAAAGTGCTGAAGCGTCTGTTTCAGCAGTAATGCACTTTCTAGATATTTTTGAATATATTTAAATCTGTGACATTGTTGCTGATCTGGACTGGATTATCCCGGGTTTTGAGTGATCAGTAATGCACCAATTCCTAAAAATCCCAAAAGATACAAATTGAAATCCTTTCTTTTGGTTAGAAACCAAACCCAGTTTAAGAATTTTGGGTCTGGATTTAAACACAGAAGCAAAAATTGAGTTTCAAAATCCCAGACAAGCATTTAGTTGGGAAAAAAAGCAAGTTGTTACATAGCAAATAGGTGGAAATCTATAAGTGTAAATCATTTTAAAAGCTCACTAATTAAAAACCCCCCAAAACAAAACAGATTTTTATCTTGGAATAGGACATAAACTTTCAAATTTTAAGTGTTTTCTATATTAAATGTAAATTATTCCATATTTGTTCAGATTTTCAAGACTGCATAGGAAAACTACATTGAGCAAATATGTAAGAACAGAGATGTGGGTAACCCTAACCCATGGAGTAACATTATTTCTCTGCATCTAAACCTGGAAATTAAAACAAGCAAACAATAAAAACAATCAGCTTAATGCACCTGACTTCTTCCAATCACTTGAAGAGAATATGACAACACAGACACTGCAGGCATTTGGATAAGAGAAAGAAGCCACTTATGCAGCTCATGTGGACTAATCCGGTTTAGTTTCTTCAATGAAGGCAAATCCAGGTAATCAGCAGAGAGAGGGGGCGGCATGTAGGAGGGAGATGGAGGTGGACGGTACCAGATGAAACCAGGACAAAAGAATCATTGCTTTGACAAGAACAAGGTTGCATTTTAAAAAAAGAGTTCCCCAAAAAGCGAAATTATGGGAATTTTACAGCTAATCTGGGTATCGGAGCAAATGAAACAAGACTCTGGGGATACAATCTAATCTCATTTGTTGTGGGAAATTATTCAAATTAAACAGATTTTAATTTTCAATCAAATCTGTTAACATTTCATACAGTATGGGAGGGTCATTTGGTTAATAATAGCTGTTAATAGTGAGAATACATACGGTGTTTGTATGTAAAACATCAGTTGGTGTGGGAATTTACATTTATGATTGTAAATGTTCTGCTTTGTTTGTGAAGCTAACAGCTACAGGAGTTAATAAAAACAAATTTCCTCTGTCAAGATCCAGTTCTCACAGTTTGGTTAATATGTGAGCGTCTGATTTAGTAGAGCTCTGAACAGCATTGACTTATAATAAACTACTTCCAATCTAAATTGTATTCAAAATGTTTGAAATTAAAGAAATTAACTATGAATTAAGAGAGAAGGATTTATTTTTAGAAAACCAAAAACTGGGTCAAATATTAAAAACAACTTCAGTGAGAGGGATTCAGACGTGGAATAACTGTCGAGATGAGTTAAAACTGTGTTTTTCACTCTTAAAATTAAAGGAAATTATAAAATTAATCTGCTACACAAATAATATAAGGTTACTATCCCTGACCTCCCTTACTCTTTGCTACAATGCAAATAGCAGAGCCTGTTGTGAATGCTAATGCTAACTAGTGTAGCCACCGATAACGGTGGATAAACAGTCTTCCTGTAACCGTAAGTCGTTTCTCTGCCGTTAGGGCATTTAGCAGCGAGTAAATGAGGTTGATTGACAGCGCTAAGACCCTCCTCCTGGCTCTGATTGGTTGTTTTTTATCAGTAGCAGTGCATTCCTAATCACTCAGCCCTAATCTTAGGTGCTTAATTGGCCGCTCTAATTACTTTTGGGAAT
>NW_015114528.1:87003-94405 GCF_001443285.1 Poecilia latipinna
TAACAACATTCACCAACATTACTGTATAATATATATCTTTATAAAATCACTCAGCCCTAATCTTAGGTGCTTAATTGGCCGCTCTAATTACTTTTGGGAATTCATTTGGGCTCACCCTCTGACATTTGGAGACAGACTCCAGACCCTGCAAAGATTAGGAAGCTAAAGAAAATGGACAGATGGACGCTTCAGCACAAAGAGGTGTCCCTGTTTAAGCCGCTTTGTTCTGTCACAGGTCAGCTGAACCCGTCCCACGATGATGGCACTGCTTGTGCCAACCCGACAGATATGTATACCCAATAATGTACAGCTCTGTCTCAGCATGCATAACGATAATACAAAACCTTTCGTCTGCGTTCTTTGGAAAACATCTGATAACAAATCAATTGGAAGGAGGGCAACGTCTTTAAAAATATTCAAAGCTGGAAATACAGAAGTAGGATGTATAAATGGACTGGCATCATGCAAATTGGATGACACTGAGTCATCAGAAAATTGATTTCTGCTCTAACTAACGCTCATTTGTGTAATACATTTGTTGTTATCTCAAAGGAAAACAACAAATACATTGGAAAAGACACAAACAGCAGAACTGGTCTTTTCATGATGCATCAGCTTTAAAATGTAACGTGGAGTTAAAAATATTCTGATCAAACTATCTACAAACCAGGAACCCAGTACCATCTAATTCCTAAATCTTGACTTAGTTACTAAATGGATCAGGAGGGAGACGCATATATAGAAGCTGAAAGCTTTTTCAGAATATGTTCAGTCAGAGGCTTCTTCAGATTCGCTGTGATACAGACTGCTACAAGAGATCTTTCCTGCCAACAGCCATCAGTGTCTACTATAACTACAATAACATTTAATTTCCCTTTGGGATCAATAAAGTATTTTTGAGTTTTAATTCAAAGGGACACAAAATCTTACCAAGTATTTTTGGTTTAGTTTATAGTGAAAAATCTTATTACACTTGAAATAAGATAAACATACCTTACAGGAGCTTGTGTTAAGTAAATTATTCCTTAATATTGATTTTTAAAAAGTATGTGGCAGAATATTTCACTTATAACAAGGCATTTTTCCCATGTTGTAAGTGAAATAATCTACCAGTGGAACGAGCCAATATTCAGGAATTATTTACTTAAAACAACTTATTATAACTGAGTAAATTAAAAAAAATTGCATGTAAGTTAGTTTTGTCTTTATTCAAGTGTATTTGGGCGAGAAACTAGGCCAAAAATACTTGGTGAGATTTTCAGGCTGAACGTGGCTGAAACACATTTCTGTGGTTCAGGATTATTTTCTGTCCTCTCTCAGCTTCCATCGTGCCGCTTCAGAGAGGGACTCAATTTCAGCCACTTGAGGATTCGTGGCAGCAACAAAACAGGAGCAGACAAAACAGGAGAGCGGCTTCAGCGGCTCCTCTGGAGAGAGCTCAGGTTTGCTTCCTGCCTGGTCAAACCGCCAGTCCTGATGTCAAAGCGTGTGTGATGGGGGTCCGTCTCCGTTTCATCAGCGAGCCGCTCCGCTGTGAAACGGGGGGAGAAAACAGGAAGTGTGTGGGAGAACAGAGATGCATGCTCTGCTGGCTGTAACCAGTGGGGAGATGCTTCACGTTGCTGTAGTGATTCAAGCGTGTATCCGCGTTGCCGTGGTGATTCTCACACGCCTCCTCTGGCTTCTGAGCGATGACAACAGGAAAGTGAGAGTTTTTAAGACTAATACGGTTTAAATTTGATGGGTTGGCTTTTCTCACAGGTGCTGCTGTTTTAGTGACACTAGACAGCTTACAGAAGATACCAGACATTTTGGCTTTGAGTAAAGACAAGCTGAGTAAGCTGTGGCTATTATTAGAAAACTGCAAAACAACCGAAACACTGAGATCTTTTAAATCAAGACTGAAAACACACATAAATAATAGTAAATGGAATATTAACCAACATATTTGATGATCGAAATCGAGAGGATGTAATATTTGTTATTGATTTCTCAATTGGTGACTGTATTATGTTTTAATTACTTTTTATTTTTGTGTTTTTGAACTGCCTTGTTTCCAGAGGTGGACTCAAAAATTATACTCAGCTATAGCACTTCAATATATTTTTACTCACGTAAAAGTAAAAAATACAGCAAAGTAAAAATACTCCTAAAAGAGCATTTTCTCAAAAATGTTACTCAAGTAAATGTAATTGGTTAGTACCCAACTGTGCCTGTTGTTAAAATGGCCAATAATACAAACAAACTTGATTGATTGATTGATTGATTGATTATGCTAAAGTGAAACAAAGAGGATTAATCAGAAACTTATCCTCCTGCTTAGTCTGTAAATATGTAAAGAAAAAAGATGAAGACAAGAACTCCTTGCGTCATCTCTTACATGTACAATTATTTGATGAAAATATTAAATTTCAATTAAAACGTCAGCAGTGTTATGGAGTCTAAACTTCCAATTGCCTGTTAAAAAAGGTGCAAGCAAGTCCTCCAGTGTGTTTGTATGTTATAACACTCTGTAACCAGGTTGTGTAAGCAGCCTTTAAATAGTCAAATGTCCTTCTGCCACCTGTTAGCTAACTTACATGTAGGTGTTCTCGTCTACATAAGAGCTTTCTACCAGCTTCCTGGTGACATAATTAAAAAACTACATTTATAAAATCAGATGAGAAACCAGGATGAATAAGAATGTTTAAAATGTAAGCAGGTTATCTAATGTACAGGAAGAAGCTGATGGTGAATTCATCCATTCATTCCAATTTAAAATTTCTACATTGTTTATGTTTTTGAAAAACAATCCACTTTTTATTATTTAGCTGTCAAATAGAAAAAGAGAAGCATCAAATATTAAAATGTACCAAAGCAATTCAGATAAAAACAAAATCCAACATTACAGCCACTTAGGTCCCCCTACTGGTCAGGAGGTCCAACGCACTTAAATTCTGAATTTGAAGTTTTTTATCTCCACTGTCGCCACATGCTTGCTGTGGATGAAAAATCGCTGCAAAGTTAATGACTGGATGGATTTGATTATGCCTCTTTTTGTTCCTCTTGCAGAATTCAAGCTCATTTTGTCACGTTACAGTCACACTTCAGCAGATTTTCCTGTATAGGAAAAGCTGCACATTTTTGTGAAGTTGAAGAAAATTCAACATGGTTTTCATTTTTTTAGCCAAAAAATAATCTGAAAAGTGTAGCATGCATTTAACTGTATGTGTAATTTAATTTCAGCATAAAGTCAGCTGTTTAATGAAGGCCTCAGAGGTTAGTCAGAAAGCATTAGTGAACAAACAGCATGATACAGAACAGGAACAACACAGTAGATTATAAAACAATAAGCTTTGAACATCTAATAGATTACTGATTAAGACGAACAAGAAAGACAAAGGCTCTCCTGTCGTTTGAAAATGCTCTTTGTGAAAGAAAACTAACAACAATGTTCATTTCTATAATGTGCAGCACGTTAATGCTAACCACAGCTTATTGCTCTAATCAAGTCTGACTGGTTCTTTGTTGTAACTGTGACTTATGGGAGAAGCTACATGCGAAGCTCAATGCATCCAGACAAATTTGATTGAAAATAAAAATAAATAAATAAATAAATAAACAGGAAGTCAAGCCAGTTTCCCTGATCCTTTCTGTAAGACATGGGGGTGGCAGTATCATGCTGTGGGAAAACATTTCTTTACAGGGAAGCTCAGAGTTTATATGGATGAAGGTCAATAAGATAAAATCAAAGAAAGAAAACCTGAGAGGCTGCAAAAGATTTGAGATTCACTATATAACCAATAACGACTCTTAACGTTTATTTTATCGTCATATTTTTAGTGATTGAATTTAAAAAGCTTGAAAAAAATGTTTGTTATTGATCGTCAGTATTCTCATTGGAATATCAGATAAAAGCTTTGTGATTAATTGTCTTTATATTGTGGAGTCCTAATTACAAATAAAGATTTATCAAGTTTCTGTAGATATTGGTCTCTCATAAAATCATAAAATCAAAGTTGGTAGTTTTGATAAAATCAAAACTAGTTACATTTACTTCACTAACTTTTGGGGGAAAAAAGACTTTTAGGATTATTTTTTTACACTTTTATTTGAGTAATTTTATTATGAGGTATCTCTACTCTTACTTGAGTGAAATTTCTGGATTTTCTACCCACTAAAACAAACAAATTTTAACTAAAAATACAGACTCACACCTGAAGTTTTTGCTAAAGTTACATCAGTTTTTTAATTGAAATAAACTTATTTTGAAAATGTTCTTTTGCCTAGTTTTTGTTACTTATATGAATTATCGTCATTTTTGTCCTGAAAATACCAAAATATCCATTTAACTTTATATTTTGGTCCATATGGTGATGTAATTTTTAAATATTAAATGATAAATTTGATCAGTACTTGAGTAGACTTTTTACTTGAGTAAAATATGCTGAAGTAGTACTACACTTGCTTGAGTAAAATTTTTGTACTCAAGTAAAATAATTGCATAAAATGCAGATCATGTACACTGATTATGTTATAAAAAGTAAGCAGGTTAATTAACAGACTTAAAAAACACTGCATGTATAAATAATGGTTACCTGTGTGATTACTCCTGTACTTTTGAACCTAACATCTCCAGTGAGAGCTAACCTTGACTTCTACATTTTCTGCTCCAACATTCACAAAGTGTGTTTGATGTGAGTCAACGGAGCAGAGCCGGTTCAGTCTGAGATATTTTCTCATATGATTCAACAGGGCCTATACATTACATAAATAAGAGGACACAACAATGACGTGATGCATGACTCATACGGGATCTGACACATTTCCAGCACCTTTGTCCTCCCTTCCCCGCGCACCAGCAGCCGTGAACTTACGCTCTGTGATCTTCTGCAAGCCCAGAACATCCTCCGGAGTGATCACCGTCCTCCCCAGCAGCTCCTCCTCCGTGGTCACCGGGACCTCCACCTCGGTCGAGTTGCAGCCTTTCTTCACTTTCATCACCGCCGTTTGCTTCGGGCTGCCGTTGCCGGTGCTGTCCGTGCCGCCGTCGGTGCCTCCGGTGGTTCTGGCTGGATTAGCGTTTGATGGGTCCTGGCTATTGCCTCTGCTGGTACAAGAATAGCTCATTCTCCTCCCTCCCTCCCCTCACCTCACCCAGGGTTTCCAAGATCTGCTAAACAGTTGCCTCCCTCGCTCCCTCCCTCCCTAAGCGAAGGTTGCAGAGTTGCTGCTTGTTATCCGGTCCTTAATTCAAATCCGCTCCGTCTTTATGAACCTCCGCTGTCGGGTTGCATGTACGCGGCACCCCGGTCCAACTCCTGCGCGGTGCGGGCTGCCTCTGTTCCCGCTCCTTTGCGCAGCTACTCTCCGTGAGGGAAGCGATGTTTGGGTCGTGTCAAGTGCAAGTAGACGTCTGAGGGAAATAATCTGCTGGGTTAGAAATTACAAAAAGAGGCGGCAGATGGTTGCGGCCGTTAAGAAGAAAGAGGAGGAGGAGGGGTGGGATGTTCAGCCGCGCAGAAAGCGGCTGGTGGATCTGCGCACCGTCTGCGCTGCAAGCCATCAGTGCGCAAAGCAATAAACATGATGAACAACTCTTTGTGTCTGAGCTCCTCAAAACATTTGCATTGCGTAGGCTGCTCTGGAGAAATAAAGGAGTCTCCTGTAATCCTCACGATAAAACACAATGCGCCATTTGTTTCACTGGATGTAAAAAGTAAATCTGGTGTTTGGGCCACCATATGTCATAATCTCTGGAAACTGGAGGGATTAAAACAGAATATTTTCTCATTTTAGCAATTTGATGAAGTATTGGCGCTGATAAAAGAGGGAGGACAACTCTTTGGAGCCAGCATCCCAAAGGGACTCCATGTTGTCTCAAATATTCATTTCGTAAAACGAATGTAAAAGAATAAAAACATACAAAATAAACATTAGAGGTGGGTAAAGTACACAAAAATATACTTAAGAGCAGCACTAAACATATTTTACTTAAGTTAAAGTAAAAAGTACTAGTCCAAGAAATTTCTCAAGTAAATGTTGGTATTTTAAGAGCGAAAATGACAATAATTAATATAAGGAACAATAAATAAATAAAATTAAACAAGAGAAAATGTTTCCAAATAATTTTCTTTCAATAAAATTATGAAACTTTAACAGAAACTGCAGTTGTGTGACTTTATTTTGGAACATGTTTGTTTTCATTCAGAAGGTAGAGAATCCAGACATTTTACTCAAGTAAGAGATACTTCATACTGAAATTACTCAAGTAAAAGTAAAAAGTACAGACTAGAGAAAATACTCCTAAAAGTTATTTTTTTCCAAAAAGGCTACTCAAGTTAATGTAGTTAAGTAAATGTAACTAGTTACTATGCAACTCTGATGAACATACATTTAAAGTTTAGATGATCTTGGACAAAAGTTTTGAAAATGATTCATGCTCCCTGCAGATTTAAATTAAAACTAACTTTTATCAACAGGACTTAAAGTGCTATGACAACTTTTAAGTAATCCTGCCAGAGTAAATTTGGTTGAGAATCTGTGGAGGTGGATAAAAATTAGCATGATGGAAAAGAGGCCTTCAAAGCGTTATTGTAATGCCAATGAGTTTTTCTTTGATTTATGTCTCATGTGTCAGAAACAAACTTTTTGGCTGAATGAAGAGAATTTTAAAATCACATTTATTTTCCTTTATGTGTTCATTATGTGATTGTTTTGTGACAGTCTGACAAACCAAATAAACTGTAACCTTAATCTGAATGACTATGTCACATTTCATGTACCTTTTACATCAGTTTGTCAAAAACTCACATTCTTTGTGCTGGAGGAAGAAGGAATGGCAATTGACAAAACAAGTGTTGCAACATTGTGATCGCAGCTCTGATTGTTGCACTGTGGTTCGGAGTTGCAGGTTTCAGTTGCTTCTCCTTATGCTGCTTACATGTGCGTTAAGCTAATTACTGTGACGTGCTATTTCTGGCTGATGGAGTCTGTCTTCCTAGAAAGACTCACTTCAGCTCCACAGACTGTTCACACTGGATGGCGTTAAAATGTTTATGCAAACAACCAAGAGTAAAAAAAATGGATAAATACATTCTGAACAAGAAGAACACCAAGGCCCGTCTTATTTTTGTCAAATAACAAACAACAAGTGTGGAAGTGAATTTAATGAAGATGCTGTGCCATGATCTAAAACTGGACATTTATGATAAAAACCATGTCTCAATTAGAAAGACTCTGCATGGGCCAAGGGTGACATAACCAGTCTGGTCTCTAGGATTATACAGTGTCTCCCAACCCTGGTCCTCAAGGCACACTGTCCTACATGTTTTAGAGCCGTGTTTCTCAACCTTTTTTGGGCCAGCGCCCCCCTAGCCCTTATCCAGGTCCCTCACCGCCCCCCACCAAAGAATTTGCAGGC
>NW_015114528.1:101789-126450 GCF_001443285.1 Poecilia latipinna
TGTGCAAACCAGAGCTGTCATTGGAAAAACAACAGTTCCAGTCCTTTTAATGCCACGCAAATATGAGACGGAAACATGGATTATATCTTTATATAGACCTGTCTACTGATTTATAAATTAATAGTTTTACTGGACAGAAATTACAAAGAACAAATCTGGTTCATCAAATCCTAATGAGTCAAACTGAAAGTGTCATGGAGTCATCAGCCTCATGACATTAACACTGACGAAAAATAATATTGAAGAAATAAATATATCAAATCTAATTAAAAACATAAGTGATCAATTCTTTACTGTTGTGGTCTGTAAGATATATTTATTCTCAGTATTAGATATGGTCTCAACAAACTCATGGCACTTCAACAATATTATTTTACCTTTTATCTGGAAATAGTGTCTGTTTATTCTTGCCATACAGTCCTCTGTATTAAATATTGCTAGAAAGGTCTTGCCATACCAGTTTATTCCTCTGTATTTACTTTAGTTTCTTAGTTTATTCTTCCATTTTCTTCTTCATTCAGTTCCATTTACATCTGATTATTATTATCCTCCCTTGGTTTATTGCTAAATCCACTTTAGTTTCTTTCCTGTTGCTAGATTTATTTTATCATTTATTGACGCTCACCATCAGTAATCTTCACTCATTACCTGCTGCGCTGCCTAATCGTCATGTTTCACATCATGTGTTGATTTTTCACTGTTCAGCGTCGGATTCTCTGTTTTTATGCCATAATTCACATCTAGTTCGTCGCTCCGTTTTATGTCTCGCTTCTCCGGTTTCAGAGTTTGTTTTTTTTACCCCCAAAGGAGCGCAGCGGCCGGGAAACGTATCGATGGGGTAAAGGCAGACTGACATAAACCTCATAACAACGGAAACAATTTCTGCATTCTGATTATTGAAATTTAAAAGTGCTGTGTTGTTCTATCACCCCCGTTTCATACCGGACCACTTACAGCACCGGTGTTAACGCTATAAAATGAACGCTCTCTATCGTGGTTTCACCCATGGAGGGATTTCTTTATTTCTTTATTTGAATGGGTTCATTTTTCAGAGGGATACACAGTGAGGTGATTTTAGCTACCAGTAGCAGGAGAACAGAGCTGTGCCAAGAAGCTAACAGAAGCTAACAAACACTGAAGAGAAGAAGAGCTGCTATTGATACAGTTGCAGCCAAGCATGATTTAATGTTACACAATACAGTTTTACCAAGTTGCTCAAACTCTAAACTGGCATTGTTGTGCATATAAGGTGTAAAGTTTACCTTCGACCAAACGCCCCCCAAAGGCATCCCAGTGCCCCCCTTTTGTAAAAATGTCCGCCAGCGCCCCCTGCCGTCCTCTGAACGCCCCCTGGGGGGCGGTACCGCCCACGTTGAGAACCGCTATTTTAGAGGTTTCCCTGCTTTAATGTGCCTCACTCAACTGATTGCAGTTCAGCAAACGCCTGTTAATCAGTCATCAATTGAAATCAGCTGGTCTGAAGCAAGGAAATACCTAAAACAAAGGGCAGTGTGCCTTGAGGACCAGGGTTGGGAAACACTGGATTAGGAAACACTTATTTACATTGGGCTGTATTGTTTTGCATAGCACTTTTCACTGAAAGGGGCAATTTTTCAGACACGGTGACATTTTATAGCACAATTAAATAACTATGCTACCTTCAGTTGCTATGGAAATGCTACATATATCAAAAATGACCTGTAAATTTTGTAATTTAACACCTTGAAATTGGGCCTCTGTCTCTCTAAAAGCTCCTGCTCTTTCTGAAACTCCACCTTCAGGAAGTCGTCACAACATGGCCCCTCTGTTAACCCTTTAACAACGTTTTTTTTTTTTTTTTTTACCAGCATTTCACTGAGAAGTAGCTGCTATAATGAGCTGACACGCAGCTGTTTGCCAATTGCTGCTGGCTAGTTTGAAGGAGCTAAATGGGGGAGTCGGAAGCTTGGAAACTGCAGCTCCGAGGAGGAGCTGCGCCCTGGAGGCGGAGCTAGGCCCACCCATGTGTTTGGACAGCTGAAAGTTTGCCATGGAGATTAAAGGATTTCTCAACTATGTGTGAAAGAATCAAGGCAACACTCCAGGTTTGTTTTTGTTGAGGAAATAACATTATAACCTGATGATTTTAGGTAAAACCGCCCCTTGAATGAGTGAAATAATGATTTAAACACTGTGATATTTACTTAGATTAGACATCTGTAAAGGAGAAAATCATTTTCCCAGCACTTTATATGATCTTGTGTTGGACAGACACCACTGGTTAAGTTCCTTCAGCTGTGTTTGACTTGTGGCTGAAATCACACTCAGTCCGAGTTTTACTCTGAGAAATATCTCAACAAGACATTTATTGTGAGCACTAAAATTTTCCAATTTGAACCTCTGCTATAAATATACCTGCCCGTCTCATGGATGCTGCAGAATCTAATGCTTCAGTACGTAAACTACCACCAGGTCTGTTCTCTTTAAAGGCCGCAGGAAATGATTCACCCCCATTTCACACTTAAGA
Source organism: Poecilia latipinna (assembly GCF_001443285.1). Lineage (NCBI taxonomy): Eukaryota > Metazoa > Chordata > Actinopteri > Cyprinodontiformes > Poeciliidae > Poecilia > Poecilia latipinna. The sequence goes on from NW_015114528.1 coordinate 104,296, forward strand.
AGCTGAATGACCTCTGATGCCCCGAGAGAGACAACCTGCGTCAGAATATCTCTTTGCCATCCTGCAGCGGTTCTTTAGATCACCTTTAGATACTATTCAGTGAAAATATAAGCAAACTACAGCTACTAGGCCCTGCCAAACAGAGTGAATTCACATTTTTATTAAAGTTGTTGGTATCAAAAATAAGAGATACTTTACTTTTACAGTAAAAGCTCAAGGGTGTGATATCATCACAATGCATGTTGTGTAAAAATAATACTCTTTGTGACAGAGGGCATGACTTTGCAAGTTATTACAGTGTTTCTGAGTCGCTTTGGTGCATTTCTCAAAACAAAAACCAGCAGAAAACCTCCAAGAGCGTGTCACTTCTTCAGAATATTTATTTGTCAAAAGCAAATATTCATGTCAGTGAAACAGTCGTCAAAGTGTCCAGATGTATGAATAATGAAGCCAAATAGTTTTGTCAAGTTTTCATTTTGACAGTTTAATCTCTGCAGTGTTTTCTAATGTAGCAAAGTCAAATGATCAGAGCATTTTTAACTTGTAAATACTCTTTATTATTATAATTTATTCACAACGTTGTACAAGAGCAAAGAACAAACTTACCTAAAACAAACATAAGAAACTTTTGACAAAAGTTAACCAGGAATCAGTGAAGTCAGTGAAACCTGAGAGAAATTGCTCAATTTGAGAGACATTTTCAGTACAATTCAATTGTTTTTATTATCATTGTAGCATAAGCAGCAAAATTAAAAAAGTGTAATTTGGTCAGCAATGAAAACAAATAAGTAATACAGACACATTAGTATCATACAGATATTTTAGACAGACTTGTGAAGACTCGGTTGCAGTAATCAATACGACTAAAGATAAGCGAATGGTTGAGTTTCTCTTGATCTTCCTGGGACTTTAATCCTCTAGTCCTGGAAACGTTCTTCAGGTGATAGAAGGCCGACTTTGTAACTGTCTTTATGTGGAACAGTCTGTTTAGGTCTAAAAGTCACAAAACAAAGTTTTAAGGAACCTCTTGCTTTGTTTTTTAATTTTTTTTATTTTATGTAGCGTGTTTTTCACCAGGTATTTTATTGTGGTGGCTCACTGTTTGAAGGAGACACCAAAGTTTTGTGATGTAGATGGGATTTCTGTATTTTCACTCTGGCTGTTGGCTATATGGTCACTGTGGGCTCTTCACACGGGCCTGCTGAGTCTGCTCGTCCCTTTGTCACGTCTGAGCTGCTGCTATCATCAGCAGAAACACACACACACACACACACACACACACACACACACACACACACACACACACACACACACACACACACATACATATACCCCTGACCTGCCTCTCGCTTCGACCTGCATAAATTCACTTTGATTGAAATAAAAACATCATATTTTGACGTAAACTGTAAAAGCATGAGCGCTGCTCTCGCTAATTGTGCGTCTGACCCATTCGGATCATGACATGGACCGGCACGTAAACAGACATGTTCACACACACAGGCAGAGACGGGGAGTCTGGACAATGTGCTGACCTCAGGAAGCCATTCCTAAATGTTTATTGTTCAAGGCAGCAAGAAGAGAGTCGAGGGTCGGCTCACCTACCAAACGCTCGTTGTACTTGCATTGAACCAGAGGAAACAAATTCAACTTTTGAGGCTTTTTCAGAAACAAATGCATTAAAAAATAGAAGTTTATTTTGTTTTTTTGCCTGATTTATTTGATGAAACACAGAAAACAAAGTAAGTCAATGTAACCTTGTGGCTGCCAGTGAAACCTTTTTAGTCCCACTGCCCCGCTATTCACCGGCGATTACTCGGTGGCACAAATTTTACAAAAAGAGAAGCAAATTTTCATTCATAAATCAGGATTTTAAAAAACACTTTCACCTCAGTTTCAATTAAACTAATTTGCCAAAACCTCTTAATTTCATAATTTTTTGCCAACATAATTACAGTTTTTGATATTTAAAAATCATTGACGATGTCTCTGAGCTGATTATTCAAAAACACGTGGCTACTTTTAGCTAAAAAAAAAAAGAAAGAGACAAGAGGAATCAAATTTTAAATAACTATTGACAGAACAATCTGACAAAGAATAAATTGTTTATTTTCGATTAAAAGAATCAATTTAATGGTTTATTGAATCGTTGGATTGCAAAAGCAGTTATACTGTTTCAATTTTCCAACATTTTTGTCACAAAACACGACATTTTTACATTTTATTAGGATTTTATTGGAAATCTTTCAGAAGCATGGCATTCATTTGCATTCATCTCTGCTAAGTGTTTATAGGCATCTTTTCCAGCTTCATCAGTTTTGTACATCAATGAACTTTAATTTAAATTTCTTTCTGTTTTATTTTGCAAAATTGTCCAAGTTGAAACCGATCAGATGAAAAGCATCTAAACATCAAATTTCACATCATTTTTAGGATTTTGGACTTTAACTGAGCCATTAAAGCACCAGAACATTTTCTGGCTGTACGTTTAGCTTTGTTGTCTTCGTCCCAGTCTCCAGTTTTCTGTAGCTTCAAATTGTTTTGTTTATCTTCTGAATTGCCTGACATTTTTCTCCATCCATCCCCGTACCTGCTGAAGAAAAACATGTCTGCATGTTTCACTGTGAAGATGTTCTGTCAGTTTTCCACCACATTTTATTGAAATTTGTTTGAAAAGTTTATCAGCTTCTTTTCCATGCTCTCTACAAAGTTTATAGCAAACTGCACATTTTCTTATGTTTGTCCTGCTTTTCCATATGTGACACGTTGTTAAAGTTAAGCTAATAGTTGTCTTCTCAGCAGAGATTCATGGCTCTGCAGATTGAACAAGACATTTAAAACCTCAGATGCTGTTTATGACCTTGAAACTTCCCCCTGACCTTTCTGTGATGTTCCTTGTTTCCCATGATGCTGTTTGTTCATTAATGATCTCTAACAAACCTCTGAGGTCTTCAGCTGGACACAAACTAAGTTCAAATTATACAAAGCAGGGCTTTGTTTACTAATTAGCTGATGTCAGATGGCTGTAACAGATTTTATTTATTCTTGAAATTTAAATGAAAATTATGTTTCTTCTACTTCACATTCTTAATCTTCTTTGTGTTGGTTTATACCACATGAAACCCAAATAAAATATATTGAAGTTTGTGGGTGTAATGCGAAAAATGTACAGCTTTTGCAAGTGTTAATATACGGCTCTGGGAAAAAGTAAGAGACCACTTAAAATGATCAGTTTTTCTGATTTTACCTTTTACAGGTATATGTTTTAGTAAAATGAATATTGTTCTTTTATACTATGAACTATTGACAACATGTCTCTGAAATTCAAAGCAATAATTTAGTATTTATTTGCAGAAAATAACGAAAAAAGGAAGTGCTTTCAGATCTCAAATAAGAAAACAAGTTCATATTTATTTAGAAACAACACTAATGTTTTAACTCAGGAAGAGTTCAGAGATCAATATTTAGTGGAAAAACCACAATGTTTTCAGTGCAACGGTCTCAAAAAAATTCAATAAATTTTACCGACTAATTGACTCGAAGTATTTCAACAAGCTGCCAGTTAATTAAATCAGCTGAAAATGTATTTATATCTCGTCTTAATTTTATTTCCAATGATGTGAGGGTCTTCGATCTTTTCCAAAAACATTGCACGAATCCTCGAGTCAGAATTTGCAAATTTACTTTCTAAAAACAGTTTTAAAACAGTTTTAACACCCTGATCTGTCTGATACAAATCCCTTTGTGAAAAGCTGCCCTCGGTTTTGTTTTTTTTCCACCTAATGTATAGATTTACCATGTAACGCAGTATAGCCGTGTGCCCTCTTTGTGTTTGCATGAATCAAAGTGTGTCTGTGTGTTAACCCCTCTGTGGCCCTCACAACAAAACAAAGCAAACTGCTGACAGAAGCGCAGGCGTGCCGAGCCACGACCCCTGCAACCCGTGGGTGTATATATACCCCAATACGCACTGCTGCTGCAGACTGGAACCCTGCAACACACAGCTCATCAGTTTGGGTAGGTCAAAGTAGATAAAAACAATGCAAAATATTTTAAATGTCCATGGGCAATGATGTGACTTATCAAACAGAAAAGCAGCAGTAGCTGATTGTTGTTTGAAATAGAAAGTTAAAGACAGACGAAAAGGAAGAAAAACACAGAAGGTGGAGAGCAGAACTTCTTTGAGCATCTTTTGCTGTTAATATCCTGACTGCTGTGTGTTTTCCTGACAGGTACAGCTGAAGAAAAGGACACAATGGCTCTGACAAACCCTATGCCCATGGGCCCTTGGAAGGTGAGCTCCTCGCTGTACTTCCCACCCACGTCTGCAGCCTCTTGCCTCATGACCGATCCGTTTGTGCTCCGCAGATCACCGTCTATGATCAGGAGTACTTCCAAGGCAGGCGCATGGAGTTCACCGCCTGCTGCCAGAACATCATGGAGTGTGGGATGGAGAACATCCGCTCCCTGAAGGTGGAGTGTGGCGCGTACGTATCCACTCAGGCTTTCTTCTGATCTGTTACGTATTTCTGGAAAGAGTTTGCTGGTTATACGTTTCCCCGGTGTTTGACCCGCAGCTGGGTCGGCTATGAGCACTCCAGCTTCTGTGGCCAGCAGTTTGTGCTGGAGAAGGGCGATTACCCTCGCTTCGAGGCCTACAGCGGCAGCAACTCCTATCGCATTGAGAGGATGATTTCCTTCAGGCCCATCTGCTGTGCTGTAGGTCCAAACTGTCGCACAATTGAACATTTTTTAGCACCAGCTGCAGCTGCAATGAAGCTGCTTTTCCTCTGCAGAACCACAAGGAGTCCCGCATGACCATCTTTGAGATGGAGAACATGATGGGACGTCAGTTTGAGCTGTGTGACGACTACCCGTCCCTGCAGGCCATGGGCTGGATGAACAACGAGGTCGGATCCATGCAGATCCACTCCGGAGCGTGAGTTCTTCCTCCTGATGAGCAATAGATACGCATCAGAAACATGAGTTGATCAGTTCAATAAAGACTGAAAGGAGGATAGATCAGTATAAAGATTATTAATCATATTAAAATATTTGTTACTTTATTGCATGTGTCAAACTCCAGCTCTTCAAAATAACCTTTGTGTGCTTAAATATTATACTATCAATCAAATCAAAGAAGATTTTAATCTGTAATCTGTCAGATTACAACAATTTAAAAAGATGTTCGAATTTATTTTTTTCATTGTAAGAAGTATTCATTCCAAGCAGAGAGAATTTTTTATTAATCTTTTAACAGTTTCATCAATACATTCTGCCACATTTATAATATTGATGTGGCCCAAAATAAGAATGAAGTTTTATTTTTTGCTTTATTTTGAGCAATATAAAAGAAAAAAATACCTTAATAGGTAAAAAAGAACAAACACTTTTTATAGCTATAAATCTTAGTAAAATGAACATTGTTCTTTTATTCTATGAACTACTGCCATGTCTGTGAAATCCAACCAAAAATTTTGTTTTTATTTGCAGAAAATGAGAAATGGTCAAAATAAGGAAAAAGATGCAGAGCTTTCAGACCTCAAATGATGCAAAGAAAACAAATTCATTTAGAAACAACAATGTTAATGTTTTAACTCAGGAAGAGTTCAGATATTTGGTGGGATAGCCAGGAGGTTTTAATGGGGTTCAGTGCTGTATTTACAGTAACAACAATGCATTTTCTGATTTACCAAACTCATGTTTTGTAAAATAAAACTGTATTTAGACATAAACAAGAATTAATTTAGCTCAAAAAGTAGTGGAAGACCTCTGCTCTGTTGCACATCAGATCACAATTTGATTATTATGTTATGTTATGTTTTCTGCTGCAACAGCATGACTCAGTGCTAACGTTACTGAATCTTATGCAATACCATGCAAATGCTGTGTTTACAGTGATGAAATTTAATTTATTACAACAGAGGCATTTCTAACAGTTTACATGTCAGATTTGAATAAATTTTCATCTGTTGTCATTTTGCAAGTTGCTTTGCAAACAAAAGCAGTAAATAAAACAGTAAATAAACAGCAAAATTACTGTAACATTTCTGTATGAACACTTCTTTGCCCATTATAAAGTCCATTATGCCTGTCAATATTATAAAATACTGAAAGACGTTTTTAGTTTTCTTGAAATAGAGACAAGGCTGTCTGTTTCTAACTGTATTTTTAAAAAAGATTTTTAATTAATTGTGATAAATTCTGAAGAATAGCCAGTTGTTTTTAATATAATGTACTGATTTAATGCTAGTAGATTTATTCAGCATCAACTCAGGTTGCTGGATGCATGAAACTAAAATCTGAAAGACCTACTTTCTGACTGTTTCTGCTTAAAATCAGATTATTATATCAGCTGAAAGGTTGTGGATGTAGATGCTGAACAATGCATTAAAACTTACCCTTGTTGCATATCAGAAGAGAAAATAAAATTCCCTCTGTGAGAGTTGTAATGTCCTGTTTTGGTGTTTCCTTGCAGCTTTGTGTGCTATCAGTACCCTGGATATCGCGGCCACCAGTACATCATGGAGTGTGACTGCCACGGAGGAGAGTACAAATGTTACCGTGAGTTTGGCTCCCACTCCCAGACTCCCCAGATCCAGTCCATCAGGAGGATCCAGCACTGAGAAAGGAGAGGATTCCCTCACTCCACCTTTTTTCCTTCCCTTTTCCTCTCTTCCTGATACATTTCCATCCCTTCTTTTCTTCTTCCTGTCCCACAACCTCCAACTTCCCCAGCTCTGCTGATCCGGACGGTCAAAGCAGGACCAAAGGACTGAACTTCAGGTGCTTACTGACGTCAGTGGTTTCCTGCATATTTGCTTTTATTTTTGTTTTAAAGGAGACAACATAAATAAAGGAAGGCTATAAGAAAGACAGGCTTTAGGAATGACAGATTTGAAAAGAAATCAATCAAAAAGAATGGATGCTCCACCTTGGTGATGAAAACATTTCAAAGTTAGTTGCTCTTTTCCTTCTCCACGGATGAACAACCACCAGTCTGGGTGTCGATGTGATATCAATGACTGCCTGTGTTTAAGATAATAAATAAAGAAAATGAGCAAAGAAACGGACAGATTCATGACAATGATGTATTTGCATGTTTTCTTTTTTCCTTCTCTGTGCTGATTTTTTGACACTGCTGCTTTAATAAACTAAACAATGTTTTAAAATTATTTAATGAATTCGTCAGGCACGATACATATAAATTTACTTCTTTAAAACTCATATTTAAACCATCACATTTAATGTGTGTGGTTTCTCATAAATTGACATTAAAAAAATCATTGCACCCTACAAATTTTGGGTTTTCCTAAAGTCCCAAATTGAAGGAGGGAGGAATTCTATGTAATAAAAAAAATACGTCCAAATGCTACTTTTTCAGAGTATAAATGAAAACCCTTTAACTAAATTAGTTTGTACTTAATGTCATGATTTTTTTGCAGAAATATGTCAGAATGTGATGTAATATTGGTACCTCTCAATAAATTGGAATAGCACTGAATATTTATTTAGAAATTAAATTAAAAAAGGGAATTATTATATTTGTTACACACAGACAGAATTATGTATTTCCAGTTTAATTTTATTCATTTGGAAGATTATTGCTTACAGCTAAACTCATGATTCAATTTATTACAAAAATGTTAAATATAATATAAGATTACTTAAAAAAAAACACTTTTTAAACAGTTAAACATCAAGTTATGGCTTACTCCATTATGAGGAAAACTTGACAGTTATTCCAGACTAATAAATTTTGCGTTTCATTGGGAAGTCAAAGTCAGAGTCAGAAGAAAGGACTCTTCTGACTCTGGATTTTTAAAATGTAAAGTTTCCAGTCAGTAATGATTTGGGGAGTCATGCCATCTGCTGGTGTTGGTTCAGTGTGTTTTAACTTAGCTTAGCTTGAAGTTAGTTTAGCTTAAACCCCCACAGATAATTTGTCACAAACAATGTATTAAAATGTGGAGTAAAATGTAAGATAAACATTTTACTATCATAAATATTGGATTAAAATAATGACTATTATTATTATAAAAATGAACATAGACAGATAATAAAAAAAATATTTATTTTTCTCTTTTTGAGAAGACATTTTTGTTTACAATGGAAAGAACAAACAAGTAAAAAAAATATTGTAGGTCAATCCCTAAGAAAACTTGTAAATCTTGCATTTGCCACTAGGGGGCACGGTGGGTCACGGAAGAAGTGCGACAGTTACTTCTCCCTTACGGCAGTTGATGACATGTCAACAACAGTCATGGCAACAAACAGCAACTACTGGGAAGGTAAGACATGTTACAGAAATAAAAACAAAACAACTCTCGACTCATCCCTGTCCTTGCTACACTTTGTAAATTCGGGTCACTTATATTTATCGACTCACACCACACGACGTGAATAAAGTTGGCGCCTGCGCGAATTAGATGTTTTAATTATTTCCAAAGCTAACTTGTTAGCATCTGGCTGTTAACGTCGAAGTTAAAAAGTTTGTATCGAAAAACGGAAAACGCTCGATTTTGTTTTTTTATTTGGATAGTATCTACTATTCTGCCCGTAAATGAATGAATTTAATTAAAAATGGCAGAAATTAAAACAAACCAATAACAATTGAAGCTTTATCACAACATATTTTAAGCTCATTAACCTAAAACAAATGTTAATGGTGGATCCGTTGCATCACTACATGTTTTTATTCATTTAAGACTTAAAATTTAAGCACAAGGGTGGTTAACCGTGGCTTTAAAGAGGTCACAGAAAATCAGCATTATTGTTTAAGGTTGTTTGAATCATGTTTGGGTAAACAAACCTTTTTTGTTTTTTTAGGATATAAAGATGATCTAATTACATAGAGCATCACACGGGAATTATGGACCCCAATGAATCCTTTGCAATTGTGATAATGCAGACTTTTATTTTGCAGTGTTTGTCGTTCAGATCCGTTTATAAAACTATTTTATAGAGCCAAGTTGTCATGTTTTTTACTGTAAGGAATTATAGTTTCACCAATAAGGCAGCAACATACAACAGTACACCATGAAATACGGCAACATTTTGTGTGTAAACAGTATAGCAAATTCTGAAATTAGGCTAAACATTTATTCAAACTAGAAAACCACATGCTCATGAATCAAGTTAGCTGATGTTTGGTATGTAAGTACTTGGAAAAAAATAATTTGTATTAATGTCTGATGTATTTCTGTGCCTAACTCATCTCCCTTATGTTGTATTACACCAATATCCTTCAGATGGCTTTATATTACCCTGGTTCCTGTATCTTTCCTGTCACCTGAAAATATTTTCCCAGCGTGTTTCTCGGTTTCTTCCCTCAGATTTACGGAAGCAGGCCAGACAGCTGGAGAATGAGCTGGACCTCAAGCTGGTCTCCTTCAGTAAACTCTGTACGAGTTACCGCGGCGGCCATGACCAGCAGGAAAGAGACAGCAGGTAGCTCCAAAACTTATTGTTATTTATAATGCACAAAGTGTAAGTTTTAAAAAGGATTTATGTGTTTATATTTTTACCAAATGAATGATGAACCTTTTAACATGTTTCCGTGACACCATGCAGTGAGTATGTTTTGTGTTCGGGTAGTGGTTACAGAGATAGAGATAAATTACATTCTTTTACAAACTTTACTGTTTTAGTTTTTACAGTGTCAATTTGCATTGATTTTACTTTGCAGTAAAAATTGACCAGTTAAACCACAATCAGTCATCTTAAGTCTCAAAATCCTAATTTTCCCTTGTTTAAGTCAAAATGACCTGTTAACATTATTTCAATTATTTCATGTTGAGTTAGCAAGTAATAAATTAGGTGAACTAAACAGGCAAGAATATCATTGAATGTTGCTAGAAAATTAGACTGAGATCAAAAATCTTAAGAAGAAACGTTCCTCTGCCTATCAGGAAAGACTCATTCAGTCTCTGTAAAGTTTATGAAATGTGAGGATTTAAACCTCAGGTTTACCTAAGAAACATTTGAGGAAAAACATCTAAAACACAAATTCAACACATTTTGTAAATAAAAAAAATACACGCAAAACTTTAGAGGTAATAAAATAATTTTGTGTCCTTCCTGTTTTTGTCGTTGAATCAGGTCAGAGTCTTTTGGGCCGTTCCAAGACAACGTGCTGGTGGCCATGACCTCCGAAGTGGAGCAGCTCTTGTCTAAAGTAGGTTACATCCATACCGTTTGGTCAGTAAAATGAAAACGATTTTCAGGACTTTTTTTTAAAGATATTATGAGAATAGCTGTTTGAATTAATTGAAGTTAATTTCCATCATTATGTATTTCTCTTATTTAACTTGTTAAATAATTTATAGTTTACTCTTATTCAAAATTTGTTTGCAGCTTTCGGCGGTGAATGACAAAATGGCCGAATACACAAACACACCTGGAGCGTTGTCGCATAACGCGGCTTTAATGCACACCTTACAGAGACACAGAGACATTTTACAGGTACTTACTGCTGAACGGTTCTGCTTTTGAAGGGTTTCTGGTTTAAGATTTCTCTTTATAACTGTAGTAATGTTTTTTTTGTAGGACTACACACACGAGTTTCACAAAACCAAAAGCAACTTCCTGAGCCTTCGAGAGCGGGAGGACCTGCTGGGCTCTGTCCACAGAGACATTGAGTAAGCAAATCCACACACAGGCACATAAACACAAATTCTGTATAATTCAGGTACTATATCACATTAAAGATGTAGTATGTAACTTTTATAAAGAATATATTCTTTATATATTTGTTAAAACTGTCACCAGACAGATAATCTGTGAAGACATCGATTTCCTCCACCTCTTCCCTGAACTACCATTAACGTCCCTGACCAAAAACAACCAGTCAGAGCCAGGAGGAGGGACTTAGCGCTGTCAATCAACTCATGTATTCGCTGCTACATTTGACAATGGCTTAGAAATAACTTACCCTTTAGGAAAACTGTTTATCTGCCATCATCAGTGGCTATGCTATCTGGCCTTAGCATTCACAACGGCTCTGCTGACAGAGAAAAGCTGTAGCGGTTTCCTAGCATGATGAGCGGCGCCACACAAGATTGTGATTGACAGCGTTAAGACCCGCCTCCTGGCTCTGATTAGTTGTTTCTAGTTAGGCAGAGGAGCTAGACTTTTTATTTTAGAGATTACCTGTCTCATAACAAACTGTTCTAACAAAAAATTGTTTTAAAGAAGTTATATACTGCAACTTTAATATGAAGCAGATTTATAAATTCACTTTGTTATTTATGTTGTTTTCAAACGTAAATATTTTAAAAATTCTAACAGTTAAAGGCTTACCTTGTTGTTATTTTCTTCACACCTCGGTCTTGTGGTATCCATTCCTTTTCCTGTTTTTCTTTTCATTTTTTGACCATTAAAATGTTGTAAGTGGATTTTGGTAGTTTTATTCTCAACCAGCAGGGGGCAGAAATGTGCAGCTTCTTTCTGTACCATCCACCCGTTCTGCTATCATCTTTCATACTCTAATAAGAGGCACCTCCTCTCATTACGGCTTCCTCCTCCCTGGATCTGTATCTCCCTCTCACTGTCCGTTTCCCTCTCCTTCTCTGGGGAATCTCTTCTCCTAAGTGCCTTCTACAGTAAATCAAACCACAAGGCTTTCATTCAGCCCAAGACGAGGGAGAGCGGTTACATGTGGCCGGCCCGGTCCGGAGAAATGCTGCATCAGAGTAGGAGAGGGAGAGGAGGACGGGCAGATGGAGGCAGAAGAAATGTGCCCTGATCTGAAGCTGAAGGGAAGAAAGTGAATTTTAATTATTCCCATAGAGATAGGTGGTGAGATGTGTGGTAACAAAGCAGATAATAGATGATGAATTTAGTAGATTATTGCTCCAGATATAAAGTGGATGGTGTAAATAAGAGGTTGAAGCAGAGAAAATCACTGAAAAGTACAAATGCTGGTTTTAAAAACTTCTGTTGAATCTTTCTAAGGTTTAAATCAAGCATCTTCTTTTATTTTGAGGATGAAGTAAACAGTGAATTTTACAAACTGTAAACTTTCCCACAATTTTATGGTCCAAGAAGGCAGGATTGATTTCAGTCATTTCAAACTTTAACGTCTTTATCAGAATTTCTTCTGATTTTCTTTGGATTTCTAAAGTTTCTAATCCAACTAACAGAGTTGAGTAGCAACTGGTTACATTTATTTACTCAGTTACATTTACTTGATTAACTTCTTTTAAAATTTTCTTTTTACTACGCTTTTTTTATTATGAGGTATTGTTACTTTTGAGTAAAATTTATAGATTTTCTACCCACTGAATGAAAAACAAACATGTTTTAACTAAAATTTCACCAGACACAAACCTGCAGCTTTTGTCAAAGTTTAATAAGTTTTTTATTAAAAGAAACTGATTTAGAAAAATTTAACTTTTGCCTCAATTAGTTATTTTTTGTCAATTATATGAATTATTCTAATTTTCAGCCTTAAAATACTAAAAATTTCTACTTAACTTTAATTAATTGATTTTAATTAATTAAAGCAATTAATTAAAAATTAATGATTTTAAACTATATTAATTAAAATAATAGTAATTTTTTTTTACCATGGAAACAAACTTTTCAGATGAACCAAAAATATAACTTTTTGTCCTTTTCTCCTTTAACTGAAGCTGTTTGGTTCAATGATCTTTGTCATCATCGAAGCGTCTCTTTTTATATTAGTTTGTCCTGTTGCTCAAGTCTCATACTTATTTTCTTTTTTTTAGGACGAAAAGCATTTTCCGGATGCTTGTTTGCGGTTTTACCTCTAGTTTCTCATATTAAGTGTCTCTGCTCTGTTTTTCTCATCAGATCCTACAAAAGCAGCTCAGGAGTGAATAACAGGAGGTCTGAACTTTTCCTAAAGGAACATGAACATCTGAGGAAGTAAGAAAGCTTTGGGAAATCAATATTTCTCTCTCTTTTTCAGATAAAAAAAGAAAAGTATGTTTTCACGTGAAAACAAACTATTCTTTCCCCTCTACAGTATATCAGACTTAATTTCCCATTCATTTAAAAAAGTTAAAAAACATTTTTTAATTGTGAGTCTCATTTAAATGTATATGTTTTTGGACTTCTGCCTTATATAGTGAGGTGAACAGTGAAGAAATAATCTACAATAACTCTGAAGAATTTGAATTAATATGAGTTACAACAACATTTACTTTTCCTTTGGGATCAGTAAAGTTATTTTTTTTATTTATTTTGAATTTTTTGAATGTAGAGAACTGATTTATTATCCCATTTTTAGATTAATGTTAAACCGCTGCTGGTATTAATCCAGTTTGATTTTTTATTGTTGTTGTTAAAAATCTTCCAACAATCGCACACCACTTCCATCTAGCTGGTAAATTTAAGCATATTTTATCTAATTTGCACACTAAATACCTCCATTTTTGTTTATTGTATGCACTGTATTCAAGTTAATTAATCTAGCATGAAGAAAAGTGTCATTTTAATGTCATTCAAACAGTCAAAAAGGGAGGAAGTGAGAAAAGTAGAGCTGGCTGTCATCCCAGACACGGAGCGGAGGGCGGTCGGGTTTTGGCTCGCCTCTCAGCTAGCTGCTCTGCCACTTCTTGGTCTCTTGTTTGCTCTGCAAACACAGATAGATAAAATAAAGCTCCTCTTCGTGTGTCGTCTCTTTAGAAGCTCCTCCATTCTCAGGTGAAGGTAGTAAATCACCAAAACACAACAAAGGAGCAGCCAAGTCAACAGCTTAATGCGTTCTGAGATAAAAGGAACCGGGCAGCACAAAAAGGTCCGAACAGAAGCAACTGGATGGTTCTGATGTGTGTATGAACACAGGCTGCCCGACTGGCCACATATAGATTATAGAGACCTTTGATAAATACCTAATATTTCGTCCTAACAAGCCTTTGGGATTCTGATTTTCCACATATGAGTCGGTATACTCTGCAGTTTTACTTGCAGCTAAGTTTAGTTTCTCAGAAAGTTAAATACTACCAAAGAAAAAAACTGAAGAAGTGTTTTAAATATCAAACACAATCATAGGGAAGATTGTTGACTTGACAGCAGAAGGTGATTGTCCACAGAAAGGTAACTGGAAGGAAAAACTCCTGTCATTTTCATTGTTGTAGCATTTAATCTTTGGTTTATTCTAATGTTTCTCTTTAAGCACAGTGTGAGTATAACAATAGGAAGCTAACAGTTATGCATATTTGAGTTGTTAAAATACATCAGCAACATTTCTGTTGAACTTGTCACATGATGGTTTTGTCAGGCAGGTGGGCTTTGCTGTCCTGCAGGCTGCAGATGGATACTGGTACCAGTTTCTGCTTTGCTTCTTTCCCATTTGGCCTGATGTAATAATAGTGAAGCTGCAACCTGCTGCATGCCCTATAAAGGGATTTACATCACACATGCAGTACTGACAGTTATTTCAGAGCAGAAGTAAGAGAAATATCTCCATGTTTACACAGATAACTTGAAGAAAAAGTGAAAAATATATGCTAATTTATTGCCCAGTACTACCCAAGGTTCTGTTCGACCAGTTTCCCTGCTGCAGAATTTGAGTAAATCAAGAAAAACTGTATCGTGTTAAAAGCAGAACTCTGTGCCAGCTAATGTAGGCTGGGCAGTAATGCGGAGGACAGCAGTGGAGACGAATAGATGGAGAAAATATAAAGCTCCGTATTGATTTTTGGTCTCCAGTGGAGTCTGACAGGATGCTCGCTGCTACCTTTCCATGCTCTTTCAGCTCTGGACCGAACACTTCATTTTTCAGTCTGTCACTTACCAGGGCTGCTAATGGCTGCCTGCTGAAACACAGGGGAGTGCGTTCAAGCTCACCGTCTTCCCTCTGCAGTCCGGCTGTCCTTACCTGCACTGCTAAAGAGAGAGACCAGGCCGATGTATCCAGAGAAGATCTGTTACACAGAATAGCTGATACTAATCGACCGACTCCCTCCGTCAAACAGCAGTCAGCCTGCAGGATTCAATATAAGTTCATATTTCATGACAAAAGGCCTTACTGTGTTGGGAGATTTGTGACAAATGTTTTGCTTTTGGTTTAATTTGTCACAAGCTGGACAGTAAAAACAAAATGCTTTAATTTCTGTCCCAATCCCTTATAAGATCTCTGCTAAAACACAAAAAGTTACCAACGATTTTTTCATCTAGTTTCTATTACAAATATCTTAGTAGACCTGAAAAAACACTAAATTAACTAATAAGTAACTTTTCAGCAAAGTGTAGGAGCGTTAGAGTAAACAATTCCTTAATATTGATGAAAAAGTGACGTTTCCATTGGAGGATTATTTCACTTATAAAATGAGGAAAATGTCTTGTTATAAGTGAAATAATCTGCGAGTATTTTTCCATCAATCTCACTGACTTAAAAAAGCTTCTATATCTTGCTGAAAAGTTACTTCTAAGTTATTTTTGTCTTTTTCCAAGTGTACTAAGATATTTGTACTAGAAACTAGATTAAAAAAATAAGATTTTGTGTTTTTTACAGTGAGTTTTCAAGAACTAGTAAGCTGTTGGCCTTTGCGCACTTTAAACAAAAAACGCTGGATTTCTACCATCACAAACATAAACATGGAGCCTGTTAAACTCTACAGGGACTGTAAATGAAACTGCTTGTTATTTAATTTGAAAAACAAAATGTTATAATTTGAGTGTGTGCCTTTTGAAATGTTCATGAACATGTTCAGAAACCAGCGTAACGTTCTGCACAACGCCGAGGTGAGAGGAAGTTTATTTGGATTCAGTTTTTTAGGTATAAACCAAAAGGTAAATATGTGGAAAAACACTGTGGAGTTTGGTGAAACGTTTGTAATACTTTATGAACCTCTATGTGACGTAATGAACTTTTTGATTTGTGTATTTCTTTAATAAAACAAACAGCCTCATTTGGTGTTTTTAACCATCTGTCCAAATAAAAACATTAGAGATCAGCGTTGGGTTGTAATTAGTTATATTTTTCATTTTGGTCTGTCTGATTATGTAATTTTTAAATATTAAATGATTTTTATCTGTTACTCGGTGCTTGAGTAAAGCCTTTTTTTACTCTTGAATAATTTCTTGAATGTCTGTTTTTCAGTTTGAGTAAAAATATGTTGAAGTAGAGCTACTCTGACAGAAACTATTGTATCTACATAATGGATTTGCTTTGCTACACAAGTAAAGGTTGAAATTTTCATAAATCTTTAGGTTTTTTTGTACAACTTTACGAGGAGAACCAGTAAAATGGGCACCTGAGTGCATGTGGCATCCAAACTGTGTTTGAAATCCTCTCAGAAAGTTATTTTAAGCTGAAGCCGTCTCTTCAGTTTGTCAGATGGAGCTCAACTTTTTAATCTCGTTTCCTTCTTTTTATGTTCACAGCTCTAATAGTCTCATCGACAATGCAATAAGGTAAGCTTTATAGCCGCATCCAGCCCTCTTCTCTCCCTTCACTCCCACACACCAGGAGGAATCCCACTCATTCTGGTCGATTAAAGCCGACTTTTGTACTTTTCAGCTCGTTAACTGAGACGATAAATGCGGTGTAACGTGATATCACAAAGGCAGATATGTTTCTCCATTTCTGCGCCTGATACCTCTTGGTTTGTCTTCTTCCTCCAGCATCGCCATGGCTACAAAGGAGAACATCACATTTCAGCGTGGGATGCTGAAGTCCATTCAAACCAGGGTCACAACTTTGGCCAGTATCCTTTTAGCTCAAATCGATTCTGCTTTTGTCTCACTGTTAGATTCATATTTCAGCTCTTTGTGCTCTTAGCTTTTCTATAACAACTGCATCATTAGCTCCCATTTATGCTTTTTTAATTATTATTCATATTTGCGTGGTTATATTAGAAATCCCACTAATGGATTTCGTTTTGCCTGCTGCTTTTTGTCTCTTACTTACTTACTGCGTGGAAGGCAGGCTCGGCTCGGCTCGCCTCTTAATTATTTTTCCTTCACCACAATTCCCCTCTCCATCAGATCGTTTCCCTGCTATCAACAACCTCATCCAAAAAATCAATCTGCGCAAGAGGAGGGACTCTTTAATCCTGGGTGGAGTGATTGGTATCTGCACCATTCTTCTTCTGCTCTACACTTTCCACTAAATATCTGCTGTAACTCAGACCAAATGTTGCCAAGAGATTTATATGCTGCTCTGTGTTGTAACTGAGAGAAATAATTGCTTAAGCTTGTTTTCTTGTTGATGTTTGCACTACAAATGCTTAAAGATATATTTTCCTGGGATTATGTTCTGTTGATGTAAATTTTTCTTAATTAAAAGGTGGCGAGTGTTCAAATCCATCATGCTCAGTCAAGTTTATTTCAGCCATGCAGAACTATGGCACAGTCGTACAGTAAGAACGTATAAACATCAGAGTCCGAACATGAGTGCATATGAAGGGAAACGCCCCGTTTCATTGTTTATAGATTATTGTAAACATTCACACAGCTATGTGGAGCCAGTACAGCTTATCAAGGTAGCACGCGAAGCAGGACATCAACTAGAACAGCAGAAAGGCTTCAAATGTTTTAAACTAGAGATGCACCAATCAGCAGGTCGAAAACGGAAAAACCTTTTCATTAAATCACTTTTTTAACCAACGATGTCCAAAATAAGGTCCAGGAGCCGTTTGCAGCCCTTGGAATGATTTTGTGTGGCCCTGTTTCCAAATCAATATTGGTGCAAAGGGCAAGTTTTAAAATGTTTTTCACCAACAAAACATAAAAGTACTGAAATATATTGGGCGTGACACTGTTTTTGATTTTATGGTAAATAGAACCACTTTACCCAAAGGAACAGTCAAATCATTGCATTAAATAAGTGTTTTCAAAGGAGTGACTTAAAGCCTGTTCCTGAAATCATACAGTTTCATTAAAATATGACTTTTCCAGTTTATTTACTTGGAATATTTTCGCCTTTTTTAATTGGATAAATATATCTTTGCTTTTAACTTAATTATTTAGCCCACAAGTCTAAAGTTGTGTCTATGAAAGCATCAAACAACCAAGCCAAGCTTTCAGGAGTCAAACTACTACAAATATCAAAGAACCTGCAGAATAAAATGCAGAAAATCTAAAGTTCAGACTTGAAAAAAGAAATCCTCATCGGTGCATCTCCATTTTAAACTTTTTGTAAACAGATTTTTTTCCCTCAGCCATAAAAGTCCAGTTGATTGTAGCAGATTTTTTTAAACAGCAGGCAGGTTTGCTTTCTTTCATTTCTTTATCTTCACTCTTTTACACTCGTTCTTATGGGAGTCCTTATATTCCTCTGAAAGTCCCTCTAGTTTGGTTTCTAAAAGGATTTCTCCTCATTCCTTTATTCCTGAGTTTGTGGGGTTATCAAGCAGGAGCGTTTCCTGAAAAGGACGCATGACGCACACCATCTTTCTTCATACTTTTTTTTTCTCTTTTTTGGTCCATAGCAGAAAAACAGAGCAAAAAAAAAAAAGTGCACATCGGAATTCCTTCAGACTTTTTTCAGCTCGTATTTTGTGCTTCCTTCCGTCTTCAATCTGAGATCCTCTTTCCTCTGTGCAATTTAGAGATCCGGAGAAGTTAAAGGAAACTGTTTTCATCCGCCTTGATTCATTGTTGGGCCTCTAAGAGAAAGAGAGCAGAGGGAAATATCTTAAACATTTAAGTCATCCTGCAGTGAGCAGCACTCGGCCTGTCTTCATACCTATTGTAAGCACTATGAAGATGATTACAACCACACCCGTCAGCATCGCCAGAATACTGAGCAGCATTGATCGACGCCCATACTTTCTTGCTCCCTCGATATCTCCCCTGTGGAGAACTGACCTCGCCTGATGGGAAAGAAAAAATCACCAAGCATTAATTATTTAAATGCGCTCCTGGAAGAGAACCACCTGTGGTGCCAAAAAAAAAAAAAAAAACTAGAATAAACTCGAAGAAAGTCGTTGAAGGATTGCAAACACTCACCACATTCGCGTACCACAAGGCACAGACATTGAACGGCACTCCGGGGCAGAAGCAGGACACCACGGCCAGCCACAGGTAACTGGGCGGCTCGGATCCCGGTGGAACCGGGGAGGAGAGCTGGCCCAGGCTGAGCCGGGAAGTAGATCTGGGTGGGGCCGTCAGCTGCCCGATGGAGCCCGACTTCAGCGGGGACCGGCGTCCGTTCTGTTC
Organism: Poecilia latipinna; assembly: GCF_001443285.1. Taxonomy (NCBI): domain Eukaryota; kingdom Metazoa; phylum Chordata; class Actinopteri; order Cyprinodontiformes; family Poeciliidae; genus Poecilia; species Poecilia latipinna. The sequence goes on from NW_015114528.1 coordinate 123,430, forward strand.
CGCGTCCAGGGAGCGGACGCTGCTTCTGGTGTTCAGAGGGAAGGAGTCGGAGGGTTTGAGGTTGCTCTCCCCGGTCGGCTCGGCGGGGGCTTTGCTCAGCAGCTTCTCGGTGTCCTGGAAGTCGGTTGGGTTGGAGACTTCCCTCTCGCCCAGGCCAGTCTTCTCGAAAGCGGCGTCAGTGTTGATGGCCATCACCGAGCGGTAGGATGGAGGTCCTAGTAAGTCTTCCCTCAGTTGTTCTCCTTGGGGGGTCATCACATTAAAGCGTTCAAATTCAGAGAGCGGCCTATTTAATAAACCGTCTAAGTCCATCCAGATTCCTTATTGATGAACGCGATGTTATTGATGTCTCTGTCCCTCTGGCGTTTAGTTGCCAGTGACGCACGCCTCGCTTTTTACCCCCACCCTCTGGTGTTAGCTCTGTGAGGTATTACAGCATCCATCCCTCACATCCTCGGCGCATCACCAGCGCTGGAGCCCTACTAAAGCCCCGGGGGAGGCAAGAAAAAGGAAAAAAAAAAAAAAAAAAAAAAAAGCGATTAAACCTCCTTTAAAGTGAACGCGCGCGGTGCGTAAAAGCATTCCATTTACGCGCGGCGGCAGCAGCCAGATCAGCAGCCTGGACGCGGCCAAGTGCGTGTAATGGAGAAAGGAAAGAGAGCGGACGCAGAATCACAAACCTTTCAGTTTATTCACGATCTGCTGACTAAGAAACTACTGCGAAGTTTGGCCTTATTGAGGTTTTTAAGTGGAGGAACCTCAGATGACCTGTGAAAATCTTTGGTTTTATGAGTTCAGTAAAGCCTTTGCTAAATGTTTATAGCATTCTTGTTTTTAAAAACATGAGGTATGTATTTCGGTAGGGACCAGTCTGTTCTATTTCATATACTTACACCTAAAATGTAAAAAAAAGTGGAGCAGCTGCTCCATTGTTTCTTAAAACTGGGGTTGCAAACTCATGTTTTTGCTCCTACATTTTTCTTTTTCTTTTACCAAAGAAATAACCATTCCCTATCGACCAGAAAAATTAAATATTCTTAATTTGTATTTTCTTTTGTTTCTTTTAACAACCAAGTTATCATAAATCATTTCAAAAGTTTTGTCCCAACCTTAACCTCTGACGCCAACCTCCAACTTAGCACAAAAAAGTCGCTTCATCTCCAATGTCAGTGTAGCTTTATCACCACTGTAGATAGATAGTAAGGGTTCTTAAAATCCTCCTTCTTTTACCAATGGTGAGAGAGGTTCAGGTGCAGAAACTTTGTTCTCAAGGTTGCAGCAAGATGTTGCACATCTTCTACGAGTCTGTTGTAGAGGCTGCAATTTCTTCGGCCACCATCTGTTGGGGTGGCAGCATCAGGGCCAGGGTTTCAAACTGGCTGCCGAAGATGTCCGGTTCTGTTCTGGAGACGACTGGAGAACATCTGAAGATTACTGAGCAAAGAATGATCCTTTAAAAAGTCCAGAAACATCTGATCATCCTCTTCATGAGTCTGTTATGCCACAAAGTGTCTTCTGTCAGATGCTTCTTCAGAGCAGCTGGAATACAGACTGCTACAGGAGATCCTTCCTGCCCACACACATCATATGTCGCATTTTTGTAAATATTTATATCAGTTTAGTTTAGCATGAACTACTTCTGTGATTATTTTTTTATATTTTTGAAATGTTTAGATTACTTTGGTAAAGTTTAGACCTCCTGTTGATTCCACTCCGGTGCGTGGAGGTGGAGGTCGTTTTGTTCGTCAAATGTCCGGTGTGATGACGGGAAGTTTTGGTAAAATGATTATTTTTTTGACCACTTTTTGAAATTGTAACATCAGATTAAGTTAAGTTTTGTTTCCATCTAAGTTGTAAGTTATTATTTCGTCCATTTTTTTTTTACAAGAAATAATACATGTATGCATATATATTTTCCAAACAATCAAGTCGGAAGTAGGTTGAAGAACCAATCACCTGCTGCCAGCCACGTCCTTGTTGGTCCGCGACACGTCAGAATGAACAATTATCTACAAAACGCGTCAGGATTTCAGCAGAAAACCGGAAAGCAGCTGAACATCGTGAGCAGGTAAGGACGAGCGACATGCAAACTTCACCTGACTGCTCAACTTCATGCATCAGAAGATGTTTTATCTTCTAATATTTTTTTAATTATAATTTAGGAATCCATGAATTTGAGACGAAATGCCTAATTATCCTCAATCGTTTTTATTTGATTGCGCTTTATTATTACTATACCTTCTTCCATGGGGTTAAAAAGTTTACATTTTTGAATAAATTTAGTTTGTCAGTTGCACTATTTGTACTTTGATTAACCATTTGCCGACTTGACCGATTCAGCGCCTCGTTCCGGAGAAGGTGATGCTTGGACTAGGACATTTGTCTTTTCCTCATCACCTTGATCCTGAAGACGGAGAGCAGCACCACAAACTGGTCACAGTCCATTCAGTGTGGTGTGCGAACAGAATAAACACCATGTTAAAAGATCAACAGGTTGGTATAACATTTTATTTATGAAACATTTGGCAACCAAAGAAGCAAAACTGAATTTCTGACACACGGTATAAAGTTAATTGGTTCTTTATTAGAAAGTAACTGAAATGATAAATATGTATTTAATATCACATCCAACAGTAACTGTAACAAAAGCTTCCAAAATGAATTAGAAATATATTTAGTATTTTAAAGTTACAGTCTTGAGTAATTAATTCTGTAACTTTTACTAAACTATAATATTGAATTAGTTTTTAATTTTATTTAAATAATTAGCAACTGCTTTATGTAACAGGCATATTAAATATGTGCTGCAGTTTCACTGAAGGTAGATGCAGAATAACAAAACAGAATAACAGTTTTTATTCAAACATATTTGACAGACCTGAATTATAAGAATATCTTCAGTAAAACTAGTTTGACAAACTCAAACGTCGTATTTTTATGTACACTCTTGCATCCATACACAGTAAAAATGCCAGTGTTAAAATCTCAGGTGTAGTGTTAAATAAAGAGTGTGAGTGTTGT
>NW_015114529.1:0-18595 GCF_001443285.1 Poecilia latipinna
ACTAATCCGATTAATCGTTTCAGCCCTAGTACCGATGCGTTCATTACCAGGGCGATATTCCCATTCTTTCAGATGCTGCTCCGTCAGAATTGTGATTTGGTTGCAGAACGGATTCGTCTTTAGAGAAGGAAGATGTTTCTCTGAGTCGGGAACGTCGTGACTGACAGCAGGGGCTTCAGATACACCCCCGGCGTGTCACTTTGTGTGGCTGGAACCTGACCTGCCGTCAGGGTTGTGTCAGAATCATCTCTATTCTGCTCCAGCTGTAGCTCTGTGTGGTTATGATCCGCTCACTCTGGATCGGATTCCTCATCCGTCTTTATTTTTTTCTCTCCTTTAATTAATTTATTTATTATTTCATGAACATGTCGTTCTATCTGTTCCTATTTCTCTCTCCCTCCCAAGTCTAATCTGACATTTATAAAGTTGCTTGGCCTGTTTTTCCATCTGTGGGAGAAGGAGATCAATTCAAAGTAATAGAGTTCTACATGTAGGGAAAGTGCTGGGCTTCAGAGTTCCAGCCGAGCATTTCCTCCGTGTTGGAGCGTAGGCTTGAGCGGTAGCTGCTGTGTGTTTTGGTGTCTCTGTGGCAGCAGACTGAGCTGTTGTTTCCCAGCGGTCAGGTGGCTAGACAGGAGGAAAGGTGATATCATCCGATTCTCTGCTGCTTACCTACGCTCACCTTGTTTTCCCCCTTCTGGTTGTGCTTTGGTTCTTTAATGCTGCTGTAGTGCTGTGCAAAAGTATTCAGACCTTGTGAACTTTTTTGTCTCTGTGTTTTATTGGGAGCAAATAAAACGGTCCGATTTATTTATTTTTTCTCTTTTTTTTGTTTAGATTTTTGTTAGAAGGGTGTTGTTCTTTGCAGATCCCAAACATAAAAAGGATTTTGCATGTTTGCTGTGGGAAAAGAAAGCCATCTACTTTTCAAACACTTTTGGGCTCATTTGAACAAGTTTATTCTCAGCTGTAGAAACAGGATTTGGATCACTTTTGTTCAAAACACTTCAATAAATTCAATAAAAGCTGATTTGAGTCGACAAATCAAAGTAGACTTTTCAGTAAAAGTCTCCGGATCAATGTGGTTCTGCTCATTATAAAAGCTTGATTATAAGAACATGAATACTTTCTGTTGTATTTAACATTTTCCACTGTAAGAAAATTATGTTCTTAATAGTAGGGGGCCGCACAAACTCAGTTTGAGGGCCACAGATGCCCATCTCAGTCATAAGGCAAATCCTGGAGAAGTCACTAGCCTGTCACAAGGCAGTTTGGAGGACAGTAGGGTTACACCAGTTGCAGTTTTTTTTTTTTTTTTTTTTTTTGACAATCACAGATTTTTAGTAAACCTGACATGCTGGTACCGATTTGTCTTTTGTTTGTTTGTTTGTTTGAAAAGTTGCTAATTATTGTGACAAAGTTGCTAACCTGGCATCAGTGAGGTAACTATTGTTGGCAGCGCATGTGCAGACATGTCCTGGTTGGCGGGCCAGTCAATCAGCCTTCTCTCATGGCAGAGCAAAAGGGTACAGTGGCTGACTTTCAGATCTTTACGATGGTATATATAACTTGTCTACTCATCCTTGCACAGCCTTAAAGTCTTACTTTCACGTGTCTAAAATAAGGCCTTAAATTTCTATATTTACGTTGCCCTTAAATTCATTAATCACAGGTCTTAGCAGGATTATTTGATGTAGTGTTTTTCTCGGGGGACTTATCTGTCAGGCAAAAGTCTGAGTTGCACGCAAACATCTTCATTGTCTTCTGTCACTTGAGGCTGCTCAGGCTACTGGCTGCTAATATACTCTTGTTAGCTAGCTAGCTTTTTTCCTCAAACACATAAGTGAACATTTATCAGCAGCTGGCTGGCTGACTTCTGCTGCCAACCTATCTAAGACTATAAACCTGGCCCTATGGGGTTAAGGCTGTGGAGAGCATGCAGCGTGATGAGAACAAAGCCAGGATCACAGTTGCTGCTATGCTTAATTGTAATGCAGCAAATTCCCCCAACCACCCGTTATATTTATAGATTTTATTTATTTTTTTTGTCTTAAAGTTCATTCAAGGTGGCATTTAAAAGTCTTAAATTAGGCATGCTGATGCCCTGTAGATAAGATTGGTGGATAAGATCTGTTTCTCATTTAAATGTCAACCGCTCTCAGAAGAATTAATAACATTGTGGACGATGTTATTGGTGCAGCCTTACCCAACAGGCATGTTTTTCAGCATGTCCGTGGATCCTTAAATTCACGTCTAAAACAAATGCCTTAAAATGTCTTGAATTAATTTTTAAATGTAAAGCGTTAAATATGTTGATCATAGCTCTTAAATTCTGTCTTGGCAGGGATATTTACTTGTATGTTCTATGCATTTATATTTATATTTTTTCTCACTGGACTTTTCTGTCAGGCAAAAGGTTGAGTCACACTCAGACATCTTTATTGCAGCTGCGGGTCACTGCTAACATTTTTGCTAGCTAGCTTGCCAGCTTTTCATTCACAATGGCCTCGAAAAGGTCTCAAAAAGTTTTACATTTGAGTTGGCGACCAGGATTCAAACCCAGCACCACAAATCGGAATCCACATGATGACTGATTAAGATCTCTAACCTTGCATTCGATGTGGAGCCTCTGCTTAATTCCTCTGGCTCGGCGTGTTGCCTGGATAACGGCGTTCCTCCAGAGCCTCTTCAGCATCTCCATCCCGGCTAAAAGCAGTCTTGTCGCCGGTCCTGCTGTGTCTTATTACCGCAAGCGTCCAATCCAGAAACACCGTTTATTAATGTCTCGCCAGGATCCGTGGCTGTGCCAGCACGTCCTGTCACCGCAGCAGCACATGATCAGTCAAAACATGTTTCCACACCCCTGATCACTATGACACGCTGACACCAGTGGCAGATATTTACAAACAAGGCAGAATAGAAAAAAAAAAAATGGAGAAGTCTCTTCTTATTTTTTACTTTCTATCTCAGAGGAAGAGGACTGAGGAAGTGTACATGAGCAGAGCGGAAGGTCAGTTCTTAGTCCTTACCCGGCCAAGCCCGACAAACATCTGTGGAATGCTGCAGCTCCGCCGTCCGTTCCTCCTCAGACACCGTTTCATTCACCTCGGATCGACTTTCGTTTTACCCTTTGAAAGTGACACAGAAAGCCAGAGGTTCATGAGAACTGTTGCTACTTTTACTGTCTTTACAGATTTCTGTTTTCAGAACACTGCAGCAGTTCTCTTGAAGTTTTCTTTTTTCGTTAAACCACTTTCTTTCAAGCAGATACAGCAAAGGGAAACGAAGGCAGCATGTTGAATTCAGCGCGTCCTTTTCAGCTGCTGATCATTTCCAACGTATTTTATTGGGATATTGCTGTACGCGATACGTCAATTAGTGCACAGATCTGAAGTTAAGTGGGAAAAAAAACAACCCAAAACATACATGGTAATTGAATTTGATTTAAGTAAAACATTTTCACCTACATCCATGGTGGAAAGCCAGTGCTGCACATCTCCAGTAAAACATGGTGGTGGCTTTATCATGCTGTGGGAATGCATAAATACAATTGAATTGTGAAAGATAACCTACTGGAGGCTGCAGAAGACTTGAGACTCGGTTGGAATTTTCACTCTCGGTTAAATGAGAGGATCAGCAAAGATTAATAGACTGGAAGATATGATTTATATGATTGCAGTTTATTGGTACAGTTAAGATAGACCAGATACAAGGTTTAATTGCACTCACTCTCTTGTGAGTTTGAACTGTGAAAATGTTTTTAAAAAAAAAAGTGAAACATGACTTTGTGTTGGCCGACTACATCATAATCCAGTCATACATATTAAAGTTAGTACTTGTAACGTGACGATGCGTAAAATTGTAAGGGACCGAAAACTTTTTCAAGATTGCACCATAGATTGCAGAGGAAACTTTTGCAACAATAAGCGGAATGACAACCCTAACCCAGAGGTCGGAAAAAACACACACACATACACACACCTCCTATTTCTTCCAAAAAGTTAATAAAAGTGATATCCTGCAGTAAAGTAGATATGCTTTGCTAATATTTGCTGCTCCAACACATCAGATTGGTTTGAAGGCAAACATGAAAACGGACAGATAGAAAGGTGGTTTTATGCAGATAGAAAGGCGCACCACTGCAGAGGCCTGTTGTCAATTTGTCAGAAAGCAAAATATTTTAGCTACAGGAAAAAGAAGGGGGATCTAATTAGATCCAGTTGTTCAGTTATTGAGCTCATCAACCCTGGTTGTCTCCCTTTCTCCGGTCCTCCCTTTTGCCGCCGCACAGGGCGCCTCTGCTCTCTTGAATCTTGCTAGCAGAGCATGCCATCTGAAGGCAAACGTGCCCACCAAGCTTTTCTTTGTCTTTGTGTTGTCGCCGGATCATCCCATTGTCTTCCCACCAAGCTACGAAACCGGCGTTTGCATTTGAGAGGCGACGGAGGGGAGGAGAACAAGGGGAAGCGCCTCAGCGGATGATCAGAGCGAGCGAACGCCGCGTGCGACGGGAAGGAGAGGAAGAGACGAGAGCAGATCAGAGAGCAGCCCCAGCCATTTGCCAGTTAACAGATGAAGAGCGGAGCAGAGAGAAGTGGGAGGAAAGGCAGTGACAGGAAAAAAAAAAAAAGAAAATGATTAAACGATCTTGTGGCTGTTTTTTTTATTCTCCTTTATCCTCTCTGTGAACATGACAGACGCAGAGAGATGCAGACGAGAGTATGAAGAGAGTTCCCCGCAAAATCTGGTTAACGAACAAAATGTTCCGACAAGTTACTCAGGATCTCCCGATCACGTTCTCCCCTTGTGAGCCGAAAACGTCCCACTTCCGACGACAAAACGAGAGGCGTCCCGGCCTCCCCCGTGTCCGTCAGCTCATGCCGCTGACAGCTTGGGTTTTAATTGCAGCCGTTCGTACTCGATACACACCTTCAGGGTTTGGCCCTGTTTTTTTTTTTTTTTTTTTTTTTCTTCTTCTTTTTGAAGAGCAAGCAGTATCTCGCTGCAGGGAAGATGACATTCTGAAATCCCTGAGAACCTGAGCGCCGAAGCAGGAGCAACAAAGACTGTGTGCCTGGATAAGCACCCTCAAGGAATTCCCAAAGGAGAGGAGACCCTGAGGCGAAAAGCGTGAAGTTTTCACATCAAACGAGTAAAGTTCGGATTATAATTTGGACTTGGTGCAGAAGAGAAATCATGCTTCTTTGCTAGAAATAATAATAATAATAATAATAATAATAATAATAAACATCACCATTGAAGGTTGTGAAACACTGGAAGTGGAACAAAATTAGGGGAAAATTACCTAAAAATCTGAGACGCACCGACAAACCAGCCAGAGGTCAGAATCAGCAGAGTAACTACAAATGTATTCAATGCAAGAGTAACACTTTCAACAAGTAAAAGTAAAAAGAGTGAAAAAGTATTTGAGGAGACGGCTACTCTAGTACTGAGTAAATGATCATAAAATCTTATTTACATTTTTTATTTTAAAATTATGACAAGAAACAGATCAACTATGAAGCTATGTCTGAATCCTGTCATTTTAAAGGGGGCGGTATCGTGTTGTCATTCCCTCATCAAAATGGAGTGTTGATTTGATTATTTCATGCATGTTTGAGAAATCCTTTAATCTCCCGTGGCAACCGTTCAGCTGTGCAAAACGCCTGGGTCGATCTGGCGCCACCTTCGAGGCAGTTTCCAAACTTCTGCCTCACAGATCACTCATACCCAGGACCTCCACCCCTCAGCTCCTTCAGACTAGCCAGAAGCGATTAGCAAAAACCTTTTGGAACTGCACATCTGCTGAGTTTATTATACCGGCTGCCTCTCAGTGCAAAGCTGGGTAAAAACGTTGGTAAAGAGTTCACATAGAAGACATGTTGTGTCCTGAGGGTGGAGTTTCAGAAAAAAACAGGAGTTTTTAAAGAGACAGACGCAATTTAACTAGGAGGCGTTAAATTACAAAGTAATAAACACCATTTTTATAACAAGTGAAGTTAACATATTTACTTGATTGTAGTATGAAATGACGCAATGTGCCTGAAAAATACACAAAACTGCCCCTTTAAAAGAAAAAAAAATTACTACAAATACAAAATAATGCAGTGGCAGAAGAAACATTCCTTTTCAATTTTTTTTTTCAATATAAAACTTTATTTTACTTCACCATTTTTAATTTCATCAATGCATCAACCAAACAGATCACAGGTTAAAGAAACATGCTTTCATAGGTAATGCTAATATTGGCACAACTTGTGCAAAGCTTTCCCTAACTCTTTCAGTTGAGGTGAATTTTGCTCCGAAAATTAAAAAAAACAAAAAGCTTTACAGCCATCAGGCGTCCCAGACCAGGCCTGTGGCCTAAACTTGAGGAACTTGTTGTGATCAAGTTCCTGTTGATTTCTTTGCATCAGCTGATTAAAACGTAGATGACATGCATGCACTAGGAATAGGCAGTGTGAGGTTCTCACTGCGTGATAAGCATGAGAATAAATGCCGCAGTCTCACCACAACGCCGTATTAGCACTGAAATTCAAAATGAAGACGTGTTGCAGGGTCCGACTGCCTTTATCAATAACAGAAAATCAGGAGCGTCTGGTGGTGCGGAGGTACAGCAGGCCCCCTGTACGCAGACGCTTTTAGCCGCCTGAGGTTAGATTGCAGACCTTTTGACCTTTGCTGCGTGTCTTCCTCCCTTCTCTTTCTGCCCACTTCCTGTCTGAATATTGCAAAATGAAGGCCACTAGTTCCACAAAAGCCTGAAAAAAATAAAAATAAAAAAAATCAATAATGCAGCCTGTAGCTCTGAAGAGCTTCCATAACTTTGGCTGACGAAAAATTGACAAAGAACCAACTAATGTTTTTAAGTGTGGATATAACAAATGAAAGTTTTACAAGTTTTCAGTTGGTTGTTGGGATAATTGCTCTGAATTTCCACAAAGGACACTGATAGTACCAGTAAATATCTTTTAGGTTTGTTTTTCTCGTCATGTGTTGGAAACTGTGCCTTTTTATTAACTTTTTTTTCTTAATATTCCACAGATATGAACTTCTCATTGAAAATGAAAATCCTTTTTTTGTAGTTTTAATCTGTCTCTTAAAGACTGAAAATAGAAAAAAAGTAAAATGGAAACAATTGTCATATAGTAGATCTTTAAATAAAAAAAAACCATTTTTTCCCCCCCTTAAAGCCTAAGTGCAAGTTTTATTTAGCTAAGCTGAGGTCAAATGTGTCTCTTTGGATGTAAAGGATGACATGGACAAATTTACTTAGTTGTTTTACAGAAAACATTCATTTTTCTGCTCTACAGAGCAACACCAGTAGCATAGCAACTAATTAACTAGATAAGTAGCTGAAATTAACCAGCTAGTTAGTCAGACTGCTTGCTTAGAGAATAACTGCTTTGTTAAAACAGCATTATATTAAATGTGATGGGTGAAAACAGCTTGATTTCTCTTTCTTTTTTTAACCTAAAACATATTTGCCTTCTATTTAGGTAGTAGAGTAATAGGTTGATTTGGTCTGTTCATTGAAAAAGCATTACAATATATAAGGATTACAGTATCTTAAATACATGTTGTTATTACGGAAAACCGATGGCTCAGATTTAATACACATAGATAAGTATATTTGTTGTCTTTTCATGGCATTTTGCAACATAAGGGAACCAAGGCCTGCTTCGAAACAGTGTGTGGTGAAGCTCTGCTGCCCCTTGTGGTGTAAGGGTGTCATTAGAAGATTTTCAGCTGTAGGGGTTGATATGAGGTAAACATTTTTCAACTTGTTAAACTTTTTACTTACTGTGCATCTCCATCTAGGCTCCTGTAGGGAGGGGCTGACGTTTTTCAGGAAGCATCACATTGTTAGAGTTTTAAGGTGTTAAAGTGAAAATCTGTGTAATTAGGGACTAGTCAAAGGCTTCAGCCTAAGAAAGATCACGAATGATCTTATCGGTTTGCCATAAATGCACATACGCTCTCTCTCACTCACTCTGTTTTTTTTTTTCAATATTACAATGCACCTATGTTAACACACTCACCCTATGTTGACACTTTTAATACAATAACCGACAAATATTGCATTTCAAACCGTCTTTTGCAATATTAATACCAAGGATGAAATATTTGATATATTGTGCAGTCCCGGTTGATATGCGCAATAGTTCACACGTTTCACACTCCTAGCTGTTAAATCACTCATCAATCCGTGTTATGGTTTCCCAAAAAAATCCACGCCTGACCCGGTTGCTCTGTGTGTGTGTGTGTGATCAGTGTTTCTCAGCAGTCGCACACACTTACTTACTTGGCAGCTGCTTGTTGTGCCAGTGTGTGGGTTCCTCACATGCTGTGGTGTGTGATCTTTTTTTTTTTTTTTTTTTTTTTCTGTGCGAGCCCGGCAGCAAGCAGCAGCACACTCCGGGTGTTTGCTGAATGCGTGTTTGTGTGTTTGTGAAGAGGGAAAGCGGAGACAGTGAGGAGCTGCGTCAGGTGCTGCTGTTGCTGCCGCATTAAGTTGGCCGGCACAGATCAGGGCACCTGTTGACATTTGAACCCCCGCCCCCAACGAACACACACACACACACACACACACACACCCTTTTCTCTCTTATAAACCCCTCTACGAACTTAGTAAAACACAAGTATCATGCAGCTCAGGCAGGCTGGCTTTTCAGGATTATTTGAAGAAAAAAGGAAAAAACAGAAAACACTTGAACAGTTTAAGTCAATAAACTGTTACATAACACTCAGATATTTTAAGTCGTTTTCTCAGAGATAAGCCATAGAATATTTAAAACACCCCAGTCAGTGTGCCTGTGCATGTGTGTGTGTCTCTGTGTGTGTGTGTGGTAATCTCCTAAGGTTAAAATCTGCACTATTGCGTTTGTGAAGAAGCTGATTCCAATCTGGTATGATGGCGTGTGTGTCGGCTGTACTTCTGCCTGCTGAGCCACAGATGGCAGCCCTCTCTCCCTGCTCACAGTGCAGATGTACGCGTGTGTGTGTGTTTGTGTGTGTGTGTGCATGCGCGCGTGTTTGTGAATGTGTAGTGTCAGGTTTTCTTTGCACGTGAGCAGAGGATGCTGTGTGTTTTTGTTGATGTGTGCAGACTACACGGACACATTTTAACTCCCTCTGCACACTTTCTCACCAATCTCAAGGCCATCTATCCCCTCGCCCGCTTTCCCCCGCTAATATGGATAAGCCGCATTTCTTGTTTGATTTAGTTGACCTTTATTTAAACTTGTTCGAGTTGAGAAGAAATTCTCATTTTTAGTAACAACCCGTTCAGCAAACACTAAAAACATGAGACAACAGAAATACGTCCAGCAGAAAACAGAAGAATGTCTTTGTATTTCTACCCCCCCATTCCCCCAACACCTCCGTCCTTCACCCCACCTGGGCACACACTGGAGTCAAAGCAGTGTAATTTACCACTTAGACATCATGACACACCTAGCAAACAAAAAGGCTTCTTTGCTCTTTGCGCCAGCATGTGCCCAGATTCCCCAGGTGTCTTTTCACAGCCTCACCTGGCAGCATACCAGCGTTTCTGTCCTCTGTTTGTCTAGCTCTCTGTTCTCCTGCAGGCGGCTGCTTGGAGAAGCTGTTTGTTCCTGCTTCTCTCACCTGTGACCTGCTTTTAGTCTGCTTCATGTATACTGGGCAGTTAAACTCAATAAAATACAGTCAAATTAACTTTTTTTTTTTTTTTTTACTCCTAACCCTAGACAGGAGTTTAGACAAAGTGTTGACTTGTCCTCACTTTCTCTGGCATTCAGTTTTCTCGAGGGCAAAAACCTACAAACACTAAATGAGTGTAAAGTTTTGTTTAAACTTGTTTTTTGTTCCTTAATGTAACAAGTGGCTCTTGAAAATGAGAACCTGTTGCTCATTAAAATGAACTTTTCATAAATAAATCCAAAATAAAAAATAACTCAAAAAGATCCTTTACCACATCACAAAACTACTTATCCGTGAGATTTTATTTCTGATTCCAAGTTTAGCTCACACAAGGTGTCCTTCACCGTTTCACTTTACCCGTTTCAAATCGCAGCATTCTGCTAAGGAATGCACAGTGGCAGCCAACACTTCTGCTCTGTGTGTGTTGTGTTCGTATCCCAAAATAAAGAAACTTCACCCCAATAATACCCATCAGTAATGCTAACCCGTTGTGTACAGAGTCTTGCATAAGTATTCATACACCCCCTGCACGTTTTTACATTTTCACAAACTAATAAGTTTATTTCAGAGAATATTAAAATCTAACAACTTGGCGCATAACTGTGCAACGGGTGGAAAACGATTGCTGCAGGATATGAGGAAATATACCTGTATGTTGCTACCTTAACTAGGATTAACCCACATTTTTCATTGTAATCCCTTTCTTTGGTATTATGCAATATCCCCACAACAAACAGCATAACTTTGGAACAAAGCCAGACAAAGCAGGTAAAAAAAAAAACGTTCCCGTGTTCAAGTTTAACGCTCTTCTTCTCGTCCCTCACCTCGCCGGTGAATTATCACCGCTAAGCCATCTAAATGTACTGTTTAATCAAAATCCCCTTGTCTCCTTCGAAAAGGCACCGCACTGTATTTGTGAGCTGAACCTTGCAAGTATCTTCAGCGCTGCACTTCGCGTATGACAAGCCAGCCTCCACAGCACAGAACTTGTCAGCATATGCGTGTAATAATTACAGTGCGAACGCGAAGAAGAATGGCTGCACTGATGTCGAGCACTGTTCTGACACCCTGGCTGGCAAATTACACCAATCCTCTGCACTCTCATTAGCAAAGAGCACAGCGAGGCACCGAGCGTTTAGATAGCTTCTCGTCTGTACCCGTCAGTGACTGTTGCTTCCTGCGCTCTAACCGGCAAACACGACCGCTGGAAAGTTATGACACTTACTCCCATGCTCTTTCTGATGACTGTTTGTTGCCTGAGTACTTCTGCAGCAATGCAGAAACTTTGCATGGAGACTGTTGCATTTAGAACATGGGACATTTAAATTAAGAATCAACACTGATTTAAGACCTGAAGAAGAGGCCTCAAGTCTCTTCTTCACAACCAGATTTCTACATGATTTGTTGGGCTTTTCTGTGATTCGTCAATACAAAGTGGTTCGTCATTATCAGACGGAAGGAAAAACTGCATGTCTTCCTTTCAGCAGGGTCAATGCATATTTATTTCAAAATGTTATGCTTTTCCAGACTAAATTTTCTAGATTCGCTTTCTTTTTTTTTTCTTTCTTTTTTTTAGAACATTTTTCTATGATTTGATGGTATTTAAGGACCACTAGTTCAGCTTTGCTTGATTTAAAATTTGTCTTAAGAGAAAACTGAGAAATGACAAATGGCCCTTTTTTGGTCACTCGAGCCCCGTTTAGTCCGCTTTAATCAAACTCCAGTCCGTGTTCTTAGGCATCATAATTTGGGAATAATACTGTGTGAGGCTTAGCGTGGTGGGGGAGCAAGTCAAGCCTGGTGGCCCGCCAGGCTTAAATACACCAGGGGAGGAAACCCTCCATCCCCAAGCTAAGCGAGTCTACCAGACTCTCTGGTGGGAAAATACCTTAAACGTAAGGTGAATGGAGCACAGACGTTCATCCCTGTAGACTGTTGTGGAAGCTAATGCTAACTGAGACATGTGGACTGTTCCCCCCCGCCCCCACCCAACCTGATAGGTGCCATTATGTCATAGAGGCAATCCGTCCTTCCTCCTCTACGCCTCCCACCCTCTCTGTTCCCGCTCCTCGTCTTTAATCCTCTGCAGAGTAGGTGTGTCAGATCACCAGCGTTTGGGGGGGTAAAAGACTCATATTTGCTTAACCAAATCAACAGGGAGGCAACCCTCCTTTATCTACTTCCAAATTCACTGCGTCCACTCTTATTCACTCATTTGTCACTTGCACTGTCTCCCCTCTCTCTCTCAGTCTCTTTCTCTCTCTCTCTCCTCATTTTGTGTGTGTTTGCTTGGGTGTGTGCCGGCAGAGAGAGGAAAGCCCACAGACAATGCTCAGCATTTTACCCTGCTGCTCTCCTTCCTTGCTGTTCGTCCTGGCTTTCCCTCAGCGGTTTATCTTTTTCTTTTTTCTTTCGCCTTGCTGCTGAGGTCAGACTGGGACAGGCAGGCGTTGTTGGAAGCAGAGGAGATCTTGTGTGTGTTTGTGTGTGTTTGTGTGTGTAAGGTAGTGTTTTGTTGCTGAGCTTATTGGCTAGAATGCCAGGGTTAGTCAGGGCTTGCCCCTTTGTTTTACACACAGGGCCACACAGTAAGCAGGCAGAGACACACTCGCTCTCAGCAGTGCTCATAAATACCTGTGAAGCATTGCTGTATTGACTCCCGCAATAGGCCTCCGCACAACTCGGGAAATGTCAAAGTCACAACCATGCACACCATTAACTGAAAGGATTACCACTAAACACATCGGATTCATGGAGTACCGAAGCGGTTTGGGAAGGCATGGAACACTGCAGAAACACAAAATCTTACAAGTTACTTTTTTTTTTCTTTTGCAGTTTCTAGTGCAAATGTCTCGGTGCACTACAAATAGGACAAGACTAACTTAAAGATGCTTTTAAGCAAGATATATAAGCTTGTTTTAAGCTGTTATTTCCTTAGTATTGATGAAAAAGTACTAATTCCAGTGACGGTTTATTTCACCTCTAACATGGGGAAAATGTCTTGTTATTAGTGAAATAATCTGGTACTTTTTGACCAATATTAAGGAGTTCTTTACAAAGTAACCAAAAAGTGAGTGAGTCAGTTCAGGGGGTTCCCAAACGTTTCCATGGGCCCCCAGAGAGCCTTGACTGGCCGGGGACCCCCAGCCCACAGACGATGCTAATATGCAAACAAATATCAACTTTTAGAATGTCCCTCCTCACTTTTATTCAATATTTATTTTTTTTATTTATTACATTTTGTTTGGCATAAATGCGTAAAAACTTTTGCATTTTGTTCTTGCTAAGATGGGTGCTTTGAGGAGCAAAGCAGATGAGATTTTATGAAAATAAATAAATAAATTAGATAACATTTTTAGATTTTTTTTTTAATGTTTTGTACATTTCTTTCCTCCTAAGCTGCCCTGGCGGCCCTCATTCTGAACAACACAGATATAGTTGATGCCACTCACCTTGCTTAGTGGAGAGGTTTTATATATATATATATATATATATATATATATATATATATATATATATATATGTGTGTGTGTGTAATTGATTTATCTTCCAGCCCAAAGTTACAGTAATTTTTCTGTTTTTTGCCTCCATTCCCTCACAGTGAGCACTTGTCCTGCGCTTTCACCTTCTTTCTGCACGGCGAGAGCAACGTGTGTACCAGCGTGGAGATCAACCAGCACCAGCCCATCTACCACCTCACAGAGGAGCACCTAGCTCTGGCCCAGCAGGCGTCCAGCCCATTTCAAGGTCGGTCTTCTTTTTGTTGTTGTGGATTTACTTTTAAAACACCGGTACTGCATTTCCTCTTCAAGTGTTTGCAAAAAAAAAAAAAATCTGTAATAAGTAACTGGGTGAACACTGTGGTTTTCTTGCTCATGTTACTTTAATTTGACTCTTAAAGCGGAGCACTGTAGCGTGAAGGCTAGACGCACCGGTTTGCTACAGATGAGACAAACTTTTACTGGTTGAGTCTGGAATATTGCACGTAGCAGGACTCGTTTCTGCACGGAGAGCATGTGTTGTTTTTAATTTAATGCATCAACACTGCTTTGGAATTTCCCCCGTTTCAGTATAGAGGCCAGCCGAGGCGTTGGTCAGATGAGACTAACCACAGTATCCAGTGGAAACGAAACATTTGCCTGGGTTTATCCAGACCTCTGCACCGACACACCAAGTCGTCTGAGGAGAAGCTTTTCATTGAACGGCACTCATTTAAATAAAATGAAAACATTAGGCTTCAGTTTAGCACGAATCTCATCATGTGTTTACTTGATACATAATGATTTGATCACTTAACCTCTGGAAGAAGGCTGCATATATTCAGCACTCGGTAATCTATTCTCCTCTAAAAATTAGAAACGTGTAAAATGTCGCATTCCATTTCTGGAGATGCACCAATCAGGCTTTGCTTTGATTGCTGATTTCTGTTTATTTCCATAAGTCTGATGTGTTGATTGCTATTCTCACAAGCTGCATTTCCATTGACCGCATTATTGTGCAAATTGGAATTGCGAAAGTAAATTAGCTAAATGGAAACACTTTTAATTTTGAAAAAAATGTCATGTTTTTTTTTTTTTTTTAATAAAACGTTTTTGCGCTTGGATGCGTTTGTTTTTCGGTCGTATTGAAATTAGTTTATTCCGCATCACATGACTTGTGGTCAAAAACAAGATGTGATTGGAAACACAGCAATTGCGAAATTGTTGTTTTTGTCATATCAACAAAGTTTTGCGCACATTAGTAATGGAAATGCACCCTAACGCAGTTGAAGAATTGGTACAAATTTGTTTTTAGGATGAGTTCTTAAACGGAAAGTGTTCAGCACAGCATTTTCACACAGCACAAACATTCCGCTACTTTTTTACTCTACAGACCTTGGCACACAGTCGTTAAACTTATCTAAA
Source organism: Poecilia latipinna (assembly GCF_001443285.1). Taxonomy (NCBI): domain Eukaryota; kingdom Metazoa; phylum Chordata; class Actinopteri; order Cyprinodontiformes; family Poeciliidae; genus Poecilia; species Poecilia latipinna. The sequence goes on from NW_015114529.1 coordinate 14,589, forward strand.
TGCAGCGAGGATTTTAGAAGAAAGTTCTGGTTTTTGTTGCTGAGATTAAACTAAAAACATTCTCTAAACCAACACAACATGAAAGATTATACCTAAAATAAATCTGAAAGCTGTACACCTTTCTTTTATCAAGAAAAATATCTGAAACAGTTTTCAGGATACGTAACAAATTATAATTAATTGTTTTCTTCTACTTTGTTTTATGAAAATAATGTGTATTTAAATCACAAAAATTAAACGCAATAAAATGATTTTGCATTTTTAATTGGAAACAATGATGCTTTTAACTTTTTTCGCCCGCAGTCTAAAACGCTTGGACACCACTGCTCTAAGGCTAGCTTGAATGAAAAGTGGGGGGGTGGATGTGATCCAGGTTCTTTAATAGAGGCAGTGTTCAATGAATAAACTGGCCCATTTATTCTCCAGAGCTTATGATCATCTAACATATTTTAGTTTACTCAAACAGAAGGCATCAAAGTATATACTGTTGGTTGATGCCTTTATGAGCCAAGAATTGTAGGTGTTTTTAGTTTTAAGCATTTGGTGATCAGGGAAATAAGAAAATCTGTATTTTTTTTATTATTATTTCAGTATTTTACCAACTGATCACAGCCGATGAAGCAATAAAAAAAAAAAAAAAAAAAATTGGCCAATTTTGATCTCTGGTCAATTGATTGAGCTATTTCTTTGTATTTTAAATATTTTTCAGTTTTTTTTTTCTTAATGGAGTAATTGTATTTAATTTCCACAACAGAATCGCACTAAATTTCCCAATCATTTTTATTTGGATCCATTTTTCTTATTAGGCTGTAAACTGAGGGCAAATATTCCATGTAAGAAAATGCAGCCATCGTCTTTTAGAAAAAAGATTTGTCTTTTATTTTAAAACCTAAAAATAGAGCTAAAAATGATTACTCTTTAAAAAATTACAACAGATGTTCTGCAGTAGGTATCTCTCAAAAATTATAAAATGTCTTTTTCCAAAATAAACTGTTGTAAAATATAAATTTTCATAAAAAATTTGTGGCTCTAAACCCATTTTATTCAGCTATGCTGAGGGCAAAAATTGTCTCTTTGGACTGTTAAGGCCACAGACTCCTGTCTTGTTATGATGTGCTGAAAACAGCGGCGTCTCTAGTTAGGCCAGCTCCTTTTAAAGCCCAAAATGACTAAAAATATCAAGAAGGAAAGACTCACGCTAAATGCACTTTATTGGAACGAAAAATATTACCATGGCTGCGTTAGCCGTCTTGGCTGCTGTTGCTGAAGATAATGCACATATAATCTTCTGTCAGGCTGATTTTCATTACTGAATGGCTCTCAGCCAGTGTGAAAGAAAAGCCTGCACAGTCACTTTAGATTAGGTTGTGGTGTGGTTATAAAAAAAACAAACTTGCAGCTTTAATGATCTCCCATCACTCATCTGGAGCCCTGCTCTGGAAGTCAAAACTATGGCCAGCTTGCATCCTCTCATTTAGACGTCACGGTGTAATGACTGTAATTTACATTCTGCCCTGCCCTTACGAGAAGTGACTGACAAATGGTGTACTTTCTGGATTATATTTTTTGATGTGGCATTATTTTCATAACTGCAGCTCAGTTTTGCGTTCAACTTTTGTGTCAGAACACATTTTTTTAAACGTCCTTTTTGCTTAGTTACAAGAATAAAATAGTTTGATTTTGACGTTTGTGAATATCTCAGTGTTTTTTGTTAAAGGTTTCGTTTTGTTGCTCACAAACAAATTTATATTAAGATTTATAGTCAATATGTAGATTCTGCAGGAACTGACCAGGACTTAAAAAGGTATACATTATACAAAATTAAGACTGCGACTAACAGTTATTTTACTAATCAATTATTCAATAATTATTGTCTATTAATTAGATTTAAGAATTTAGCACATTCTGCAGATTTTTCATTGAACCACTTAAGCCTTTTTCATACAGTATCAGAGATGCTCTGAAATATGCAAATGAGCAAATAATTTAATTCATTTTTTAAAATATGAAAATAAACATTGTATTACCTAAAATGCAATAACTTGGCTTTATTTTAGTGTGAAGCTGAAACTACCACTTGAGGAGTTTCTGGTAGAACATATTTACAGAAAAGTGCTTTTATCTAAAAAAAAAAAAAAAAAGTATATTTTTTTTGTACAGTTTTGGCTTAATTATTACTCCGAGTATTTTTTTTCCCCCTTGCAAAATTATCTTTTGAGTCTTTATGCTGCAGTTAATGATTCATTGATAACTAAATTAGTTGACGATTATTTCAATAATTGTTTCATCACAATTAACCGATTAATCGTTTCAGCCCTAAACAATTAATTCACCAATGATGAATTGTACTTCTACTCTCTTTTATACTTACAATGAGATTTATCATTTTGAAACGGCACACTGATGATGCGTTGTATGAAAATCAGATACCAAACAGGAAACGGCGATGACTCAGTGAACTACTCAACCAAAAACTTAACCAGTGTAAGCGGAGGATTCGGGGGGAAGATTCTCTTTTGCTTCAAAAATCAGATGTCATTTGACCTGCGTGCCCAGTTTATGCACCGCTGACACTGGCATCTTAAAAAAAAAAAGATGTTTTTAATTATTATTTGCAAAAAATATAGCATTGTTTCACATTGTTTATTCTATGTCACATGCTGTTTGCACTTTAATTAGGTAAAGCACTTTGAAATTCCTTGCTGCTGAAATGTGCTATACAAATAAAATTTGATTGATTGATTGATTGTTTATTTGTTCACATTGCAATTCTATGTGTGTTATACTGATTTGACGTGATGGCTCGAAGCCTCACACCAGCATGAATGTGACTTTGGCTTGCCCGTAATATCAACCTAGTTGCTGCCAGAGTCACAGAGAGCGCGTTAAAGACATTACTCAAGGTGGTCATAAAGGTTAGAAGGTGTGAGTAAAGGAGTTTGGTGCGTATGGCTCTGCTTTCCATCACCAGCCGCTCTGCTCGAAGGAAATGATTGTTCTGGGCAGAGGGCGGCCGGTGCTTTGACCCTGGACGCTTTCATGTGTGTTAGTGCAAAGACTTGTGGGACTGATAAGCTCAAGTTCACGCAGTTATATTGTGAGGCTTGTGTGGTTTAGGTGTGTTCTGTTTAAACTGTAATTGATTTGGGATTTAGGTCCTAAACAGCGTTTATGTACAATGCACAGAGAGCAATAACAGCTTGGGATTCCACGTCCATTCACTGCTTCTGTTTTTGCACCAAGGGTTTGGTATCAATTTTTTTTTTCCCCCATGTCAGCATCATTAAATATCAGTGAATTTGGAAATATGATTAAATGCAGTTACTGAGGGCAGTTTAGTGATTGAAATCACACTTCTTTAAATGTCCTGACGAAACCCATTTTAAATGGGAAAAAATTTCAAGAACAGTATTTGTTCATTTACATCATGCATTATTATATTGCCACAAAGTAAAATTTAAAGTCCATATCGCCCAACCCTTTGTCCTCTTCTTTTCCAATTGTAAATTGTTAATATTTTTACACAGCCCCAATTTCCTTAATTTTTATAATCAACTTTTCAGACAAAAAGAAAATCGGCTAAAATCGGAACTGGCAGGTTTTTAAAGACCAGTGACAGAACAGAAAACCGTAATCGGTTCACCGCTACCAAATTCCAGTCTGGTTTTCAACCAGCTTTCACCTGGCAGTATTAACTTCCTGCTACGTGCTGCTTTAAAACAGAGAAGGTATTTAAAGTTGACATTTCGAGCTCCCTATATTGTCTTGTATTAGTGGTTAGGGTTACAAAAAAAGCACTCTGTGTGTGTATGTATATACATCAGTGACTTGCTGTCAGGGGAGGCCTCACCTGTCGTCATGGAAAATAATATATAATAATAAAATTATTTAAATTGCTATTTTCACCCTGTGGTTTGTACTATAAAGTACCTATCTTTTACGTCGCTTAACCAATTCTGATTAGAATCGGAAGTGAAGCCGGTGAGGCAGCAGCGAGCTGAGCCTCA